>NW_025999946.1:1588477-1603604 GCF_001458135.2 Marmota marmota marmota
CTGCTGCCCATTCTCTACCTGAACGGCGTCGTCGGCCCGCCGCAGCCCGCCGAGGGCGCCGGTGAGTGTCAGACCCCGGCGCGGCCTCTCGCCTCGACCTCTATTCCTTCCTTCGGCAGCTTGCCGAGGGGGATCTCGCTGGGGCCCCTGCGCTACACGGCGATCGCCCCGAGTGACACCTTCTCTCCTTTAGCCCCTGCGGGGAGCGGGCGACGCCTGGACCCCGAATTCACACCTCCTTCTCCAGTCCCGCCGGTCTCTGTGAACAATGCTGCCCCTCCCCCAGGCCTTC
Organism: Marmota marmota marmota; assembly: GCF_001458135.2. Classification (NCBI taxonomy): domain Eukaryota; kingdom Metazoa; phylum Chordata; class Mammalia; order Rodentia; family Sciuridae; genus Marmota; species Marmota marmota. Next base: position 1,588,770 of record NW_025999946.1, read on the forward strand.
TCCCTCCCAGGTGCCACGGCTGCAGGGTCCCCCGGAGGCCACCAGGTCCAGTCGCGGCGTCGGGGTTGAGGGGTGCCTTGGAGGGACGTTGGGTTTCTTTTCTCTGACTCTTCACCGTCTGCTAGTCCTTTGGCAGCCTGTGCTAGCATTTAACCAGTGGCACAATCAAGAAGAAGGGAGCCTGAGCCAGGACCAGTGCAACTGCATTTTGGTCCCTGCCACCTGCTTTCAGGACTTTTCACTTTTTGACCCAGCTCCCTTCCCTCTGCCCGAAGTTCAGTCTCAGCTCATCTAGACTTGTGGTTGATTTTGCACAAAGCCTGCCCAGGTTTCTTTGGAAACTGGGTCGGGAAAAGTTGGGGGAAGTTGCATTGCAACATGGGAAAATCTTAGTAGTGGTTGTTGGAGCTCAGTTCTGTCCCGAGAGCACTGAGCTGCCTGCGGAGGAAGGCTGGTGGCTGGTACCCTTTGGAACCCCTTCTTTCTCTTGGAAGTGAATGATTTTTCAGTGTGCCTGTAGGGAAGGGGTACTGCTGGGAGTCTGTGAGGAGTGCTAGTCTTGTTCTGGACGGATCAGGGAGTGTGGATGCCAGGAAGAAAGCATTGCACTGAGAAAGGAGCAGAACTAACATTTATTGTGCACCTACGGTTGTGGCAGGCACTCTGCTTTACCAAGTGTTTAATTGTTACCACCATGCGAACTAGCTATTATTCCTGTTTCCCAGAGAGAAAAGTCTAGCTTGGACTGGCTGGAATGCTCAGAAAGTATTGAGCGCCACAAGTTTTGAATTATGATATATTGTTTTGTTTAACACATTCAGAGCCAGGGAACAGCAAGTACATCCTTTCTAAGTCTTGTCCTTAAGAGTTAACTGATGTATAAAATAAAAATAAATGAAGACACATATGTAAAAGGAAAAAAGAAGTGAGCAGAGAGGGCTGAAAAACTGCCCTTAGCAACTTGTAGGGTAAAGGCTAAAGAGACCCATTTATGTGGCTGTTAAAAGCCTCAGTTATTAAGGGAGTGATTTTATAAGGTGTTCCTTGTAATAGCTCTCAACTACATGGGCCATCTCCATTCAGTTTTTATAGCTGAAGGAAACTGACATAGAGAATCTAAACTGTCCGACACATAGCAGAGCTTGTCTATCAGTAGTCCTGCTGTCTCCACCTTGGGTGACCGACTCTCTTACACCTCTCTCCCTCAAAGCTGCATTCTGGCAAATACAGTGCTTTGCTTTCCTGGGATTATGCTTTGGAAGATGCTAAGAAGGGGCTGTCGGATGTGGCCCTGAGGGTAGGAATGGGGGAAGGGTCTTATTAGGGCAATTTTTTTTTCTTTTTAATTACTTCTGTCTTTGTGAAGGAGGAAGTTTATCCAAGATTATCTCCAGAAATCTTTCAGAGGGAGGAAGCACAGAAGTTGGAGTATGGACTCAAGTCTTCATTGGGATGTGTGTGAATCAGTGCTAGCTTCAGTCTCTGGTCTAGGTAATGTAGTGGATGAATTGCTGTTAATTTGGATCCACCCTGACCAGGCCTCCTGGAGAAGGTGGGGCCTCAGGCAGAAGTTCGAGGAGCTAGTCCTGACCGCCAAGAAAGGGATAGAGTAGGGTTTGGATTTTATCCCCAAGGGCAGTGATTTCAGATCTATTTTCCCACAATGCAGAGTTCTGTGGCTTCACGAAATCCTTAGAAAAATAACTTTCAAGGGGAAGTTAAGTTCATTTTATTTAATACATTAGGAAAAAATTAGGATAGTGTTTGGAATGGCGAGATGCCACCTGAAGCCTCTTGGGGAAAGGAGTGACGTGGTGAGTAAACAGTGGGGGTGCTGGGGTCTTCCCAAGGAATGGATTGCTCCAAAGTAGTGTCCCCAAACTTTTTTTCTTTAGATCAGGGAGCCCTTCTTATGGGGCATTGCACAGTGTGTAAGAGGTGCTCTGGCTGAAGGGGTGGAGGCTTTGGTCTTACCCCTAAGGGGCCATGATCCGGGAATCCTAGCACTGTGCCCTGAGTGCTTCCACTCCCCAGTGATTTCCCCTCCTAGGCTTTGCCAGTGAGTCGGCCTGCGGCCCAGTGGAGCCTGAGGGAGGAGCTGGCTGGCTTCCCTAGGACCCGAGCATCAAGGGAAGCTGTTTTATCACCATCTCTTTACATTGGAAATGGTGCCATCACCCATTTAGGAAGCTTTTGTCGTAGATTCCACAACTGAGTGGGCCTCTGGTCGAGAATGCCCGTCCCCGGTGGGCACTTGTGCGCTGTGGGAGTCTGTGGTGCCCAAGGCAAAGGTCGGCCAGCAGTCCAATTGTGTGGGGCCTGAAACCTGAAGGACCTTGGAGTAGGGCACGGACTTAGTGTTCCTGGGCAGGTGGGCCAATCAAATCCACCTGGCAACTCATGCTCAGTTAGCTGACTCGCTGAGGCCTGGGGGTACAGAGGTGACTAAGAAATATACAGTGTTGGGTTTTGGGGGAAGAATGGGCTCCAGTGCCAGGATTGGTAGTTGCAAGGCTGGTTAGCATTTTGTATCTTACTTTCCTGTTCATTGATTCTCTGGCAACCCCAGGGCAAAGCATGGTGTCTTTGTTACTCTGGTATCCAGGGCCCTATCCCTTACTGAGGAAGAAGTCCCAGGGCTGGCTAGTGCCAGAGGTGAGGCTGAACTCCTTGCTCTTGACTTCTTGTCTGGGGCGGTTTTTTTCTGTTACCCGATCAGGCCTTCCCACTATAATTTTGGGACATTTCCTGTCATTGGAGAACTCTGGAATTCTGAAGAGTTTTCTTGTCCTTGACCATTGATCATAGGGAAAAAAAGAGAACACCTTGGTCTAGCTGCTGGGGTGGGGAGAAAATAGCTGTTCTCCTCTGAGATCTCCTGTGTTTTCTTTTTTTTTTTCCCCATTGTACCAGAATCTGGTGAATCTAATTTGTACCTTCACAACAAAGAGAAAAAAGTACTTTTCTCTTTGATGCAGTTATAAAATGAAGGTTTTCTCCCTTGAGGATCTCAACTTCCTGCCTCTGGGTGAGCTGAGTGTCTTCAATCTGCAAGTTGGGACTGCGGGTGCTCTGCTGTCTGCCTCAGTTCCTGGAGGGCAGGTGTGTTGGGGGAGGATGGAGGCCCTGGTCCTGTGCTTGGCCCTGGGCAGAGGTGTGTAATATCATTCCTTCAGCTTGCTGCCTTGTTGGGGGAGTGGGGGTACTTAGGAGAGGGACATCATAAGATGGACCTATCGAATGATTCACAAACACAAGCAAGATTACTCTTCTTTTTAAAACTATGTACTGCTGTGACACACACCTATGGTCTGCTACCTGGGACACCGAGGCAAGAGGATTGCAGGTAGGAAGCCAGTCTGGGCAACTTAGTGAGGCCCTGTCTCAAAAAGTAAAAAGTGGGCTGGGGTTGTAGCTCAGTGGCAGAGCGCTTGCCTCGCCCTCGCACATGTGAGGCACTGGGTTCGATCCCAAGCACCATCTAAAAATAAATAAAGATATTATGTCCATGTATAACTTAAAAAAAAAAAAATCAAAAAGGGCTGGGGATGAAGCTCAGTGATCAAGTGTTCTAGTATGTGTGAGGCCCTGTGTTCAGTCCCTGTATAATACTGCAAACCAAAAACAATATATGTGACACACTTTTTTTTTTTGGTACCAGGGATTGAACTCAGGGGCACTCGACCACTGAGCCACATCCCCAGCCCTATTTTGTATTTTATTAGAGACAGAGTCTCACTGAGTTGCTTAGCATGCTAAGGCTGGCTTTGAACTTGCCATCCTCCTGCCTCAGCCTCCCGAGCTGCGGGGATTTCAGGTATGTGCCACTGTGCCTGGCTATGTGACATACTTTTTGCAAGTACTTTCATCTATCCTTAGTGACTCTAATTGCCACCTAAATGTGGAGGCCCTTCCCAAATTATTTTACACCAAGCCTCTCTTGGGAAGCAGAAGTGGCAGAAGTTGGTGGTCACCGCCTAAACTTCTCATCCATGTGCTCAGAGCTCCCACTTTCCTTGGTCCTCTTCCCTAGTTTCCTAGAGAAAAGCTGGCTTGCTTTCAGCAGACTTCAGAGAATGGAGACAGCAGTGTCTGAGGAAGGCTTTGTACAGAGAATGGCACTTGAGTAGGGTGGAGGGGAGTGGAGCACACAGGGGGAAACGGTAGGATGCCTGGGCCGCAGACACAGCAGAGCAGGGACTGGCATTGGCTGTGGGTGGAGGGAGATGGGGATGTTCAGGTAACCAGTAGGGCTGTGTCACTAGGCTGAATGAGTTTTTTTTTTTTTTGGTACTGGGAATTTAGGGGCTCTTAATCACAGAGCCACATCCCTGCCCTTTTTTGTATTTTATTTAGAAACATGGTCTTGGGTCTTGCTGAGTTGCTGAGGCTGGCTTTGAATTTACAATCTTCCTGCCTCAGCCTCCGGAGCTGCTGGGATTACAGGCATGCACCACTGTGCATGGCTGAGTGAGAGCTTTGGATGTTACTTGGATTTTAGGTGTGATAGAAGTTAGCCCTGGAAGACATTTTTTTTTTTTTTAAAGGAATAAACCTGCCAGATTCTTTCAGCAGGACTAGTACAGATTGACAAGTGTGGATTATTTATTATTCAGTAGAGGTTACTTGGACCTTTTTTCTCTCCCCTGTTCCCTTTGGGTAGGAGCTACCCTCTATCCTGGAGGGTCATCAGGAGAAGAGGCAGAAAGTAAAAGCTCCGACCATTGTAATTTTTCTTTTCTTTTTTTTTAATATTGTATTATTTGGAGGAGGTGGCAGAGGAGCTTGAAAGTCATCGTTGATAAGTGCTTTTAAGTGAAGGGAAGATTTTTTAATTTAAATATTTAATTTTTAGTTGTAGTTGGATACAATACCTTTATTTTATTTTTTTATTTTTATGTGGTGCTGAGGATTGAACCCAGGGCCTTGCACGTGCTAGGTGAGCACTCTACCGCTGAGCCACAATCCCAGCCCCTGAAGGGAAGATTTTTATTTTTCTCTGTTTATATTAGTTCAGGATACCTTTATTGCAGATTATAAAAAAAAAAAAATAGCTCAAACTATTTTAGGCAGGAAAGAAATATTTATTGATTATTTGTAACACAATCATGTGATGCATAATGACATTACAGTCAATGACAGACCTCATCACAATGGTGGTCCAGTAAAATCATATCACCTGGTGGTGGTGTAGACATCTGATCTTGTGTAAGTACACTCTGTGATGTTTGCACAACAAAATTGCCCCAGATTTATTTCTCAGAACTTATCCCTGTCTTCAGGCAACACAAAATCTTGGAGTAGAGGAGGGCCAATTGACCCCCTAAATCCTTCAATCTTAACCATGGGGTTGGAATGTGTCCCCAGGCCTCTCTAGACTTTATGTTCACAGCACATGGTCAGAGAAGAAACTGAGCTCTATCCAATCAGCTGAGACAGAAGAATCTCAGGGAGGAATTCTGATTGGTCAATTAGAGCTACATGTCCACATGAGGCCAGTCATTGTGGCTGGGGCTGGAGAACTAAGGTTTTGGCCCAGCTTTGGCTCCGGGCACAGCAGTGGAACCAACCAGTAGGGCAGGGTGATGGGATTGGTGGCCTATTCCAGTGCCACATGGCTTTTTAGAGGGTGTAGGAGCAGTTCTCCAGAGTAAGAGAAACCGTGTGTAGATACAGCCACTACATGTGGTGTCACCTTTGCATGATGAGACAGTTAGTAGACGAGGTCATTGCTAGAGAGGGTTGGTGGTGGTCAGACCTTGAGCAAGACAGTTAACCTTTCTAAGTCTCTTGTGCCCTATAAAGTAATTAAAACAATAATTAGAGCTAGAGATAGAAAGGCTCAGGTAACCTCTACTGAACATGTGGAGTCCCAGTGTTAGGCAGCCAGGGCCAAATCATATCCTCCACAATGTCTGGTGCCCTAGAGGTTCCAGTCCTGCCCATCTACAGCCTGTCAATCCTGCCACTCCATTGCCCCTCTTGCCCACTCCTCAGGGTTTCTGGGGGAATGCAGTTTTCCCCCCAGGTGGGTCCCTCATCCTGTGCACAGCCAGGGTCTTTAGGGTGCCAGCCCTCCAATCCCTGCCCTCCTCTGTACCTACCACCTCTACGGGGCTTGTATCCTATGAATCCTTTGGATCCAGCATAGTAGGCTCAGGAGTGAGGATGGACAAGAGACACAGAGGAACACAAGAAAGCTCAGAAAAAGATGTGTGAGCACCACAGGCTGCCAAGCATCCCTCTTCCTCCCCTTCCAGCAGAGATGGACTGGACACAGGGCCTGTCCCCTCTGGTCTCACCGGTTCTGCTGTCCCATCAAGCTCCAGTTGCTGTGTCATACTGGGGGAAGTTATTCCACCCCCACCTCTACCCCACCTCACCCTGCTGTTCAGCCCCGACAGGCTGGGTTAAATGGGGAGAGGATTGCCACGGGCTAGCAAAGGCTGTCTTCTCACTGCTTGGGTGGATCTTATAGCTGGAGAAGTTAGCAGGGGAGCTATGTCTTTGGAGATGGTGAAAGCTCTGAGCCAAATGTTAAGGTCAAGTTTAAGTTCGGCAAAATGCAAATATTATTATTTTTCCTTTTGTAGTACTTGTAACTGGGAGGTTTTGTCGAAATCTAATGATGGAACAAAACCTGTACCTTTCTGTAGTGGTGGCAGACTTGTGTGGTTTGGTGACACGTACATTTCATAGCAAGCCCTTGGCTGGTGGCAGTGCCTGCAGGGCTTCTGGGAAGCAGAGTCTGTTCAGTTGATGAGCTTGGGCTGCCATTTTGGAACCTAATCTCTGCTCCTAATCTCTGGGATCTCAGATCCTACTCTCCTTCTCTGGCTCTTAGTGCATATAAAGCTATTTCTCCTGGGGGTGGGGGTGCGCGGGGAACACAGCAAACATCAACTGCTTCACGATGCTGTTTGGCCGCCTTTGGTAAGAAAAAGGAGGAGTACTTTGTTATCATGGTGAGTTGTGCAGCATCACAGTGGCAGCAGGAGGCTGGAAACCAGCCTTAGAGCCAGAAAACCAGGAACCCCTGGTACTTCTGAGGTTTCTGTGGGAATACTTTGCAAACATGCCACCCAGTGGTCAAGGTTGCTCTTACTGTGGCTATGGGTCTCTAGAGCAGAATGTGCTCCTGCACCCTTGGGCCCTGGTGCTGGATGAGCTGTTTACTCGTAATGCTGAGGAAAGAGCCTGACCCAAGATCTGTGTTGAACAACTTTTTGTTGAGTGGATGTCATCTGTGCATAGAGTGAATGGTGTGTCCCTCTGCAGACCCTCTGCAAATGCACATACAGATTCCTAAGGGATAACTTCACAGAGGCAGAAGGCTGTGGGAGAGGAGAAAGACTTGAGCGAATCCCAGATGCACACACAGATGTCATCACCCACAGTATGTCTTTGATGGAAGCAGGTGGTGTGACATTGGTGTCTGAAGTTCCCAAGGTCACCCATCAGGTACTGGCAGTGTGAGGCTGGCTGCCAAGAGCCATGTGGAGCACCCACATTGCCTGTTGTAGATTTGGAGAGTTCTTTTCTTTTTACACTTGGAATTTGAATGTCAGTTTGGTGTCCTCAAAAGAGCCCTGAGTGGTGATCTCCTGAGTGCAATGTCTTGCCCTTGGCTGAGCCTCTTAGCTTCTTGGGGCTTGGGTTTTTTTGTTTTTTGTTTGTTTGTTTGAGTTCAATAATAAAAACAGAAGAATAGAGTGTTGACTGGGAGGTTGCTAAGTCCTGTGGGGTTCTGAGTCCTTCCCAGGGAGCAGTTGGGTTGGACTAATTTTCTGTGGTCCCCTCCAGCTCCACACTGAGGTTACTATTAATCTGATTTAACATTAGTGTCAATTGATTTTGGTTTTGGCTTTCTATTTCCTGAAAAAGTAAGCAGACTAGGAGAAATATTGTCTCGGGTTTTTGTTCCACTCCTACCAATTACTTGTATGTTCCGCAGCCCTAGAGTGAGGAGGCCCTGTGTACTTTCCTGCAGCCCTGGGAGATGTGAGCTTCAGAGAAGCAGTGTGGAGTAAGAGTGCGGAGCTGCAGCTTGGTCTGCATGGTAGGGATGCTGAGGGTGTTCAGCAGGGAATTTTAAATGGGATGGAACTAGAACTGGAGGGAAATTGATTTTTTTTTTTTCTTTTTTGTACCATTTGCCCTGGTCAGATTGTATGTCAGTGAATTGTGTGTTTCTATTGATTTTTTTTTTTTTTTTTTTTTTTTGAGGCAGAGATCTACAAAAACAGCTGCAGCAACATTTTAAAATACAGATATTTGGTGATTTGTTCCTTTAGACCCTTGTGGATAATTACTCTTTGACTGTTGACTTTGACATTCATTTCACACCAAGGGTCATAACCTATTTGCTTTTTTTTAATCCCCCAATTGTGGTAAGATTTATATAACATAAAATTTATCAATTGAACCATTGTTTGATTTTTTCATTGTGACAACATGTATGTAATATGAAAATTCTGTTTCACCTGTTTTTAAGTACACACTTCCATGCTATTAGGAATATTTGCAGTCGGGCACAGTGGCACATGCCTGTAATCCCAGTGGCTCAGGAGGCTGAGAAAGGAAGATCACAAGTTCAAAGCCAACCTCAGCATCTTAGCAAGGCCCTGAGCAACTTAGCGAGACCCTGTCTCAAAATACTAAATAAAACTGGCTGGGGATGTTGCTCAGTGGTTAGACACCCCTGAGTTTAATCCCTGGTACAAAAAAAAAAGAAAAGAAAAAAGAATATACCCATCATTCTTGTGTAACTGCCATACACTGCCGTGCATCTCTGGAAATTTTTGTCTTGCAAATTGAAACTCTGTAACCATTAAACAATTAACTCCTACTGCTTCCTCCCTTCAGCCCCAATCAACCATCTTGCTACTTTATGTCTCTATGAATTCCACTGCTTTAGATATGTTTTACAAGGGAAGTTGAGGCAGTGTTTGTCTCTTGGTGAGTGGCTATCTCACTTGGTATAATGTCCTCGAGGTTCATCCATGTTGTATGTAGCACATGCTAGAATTTTGTGTCAAGGCCAAATCATGTTCCATGTATGTATACATCACATTTTGTTTCTCCATTCACTGTTGATGAACACCTGAGTTGCATCTACCTTTGGTTATTGTGAATCAGGCTGTTCTGAACATGGATGTATACAGTTTTCACTGTGGAGCATAGACCCAGAAGTAGAATTACTGGATTGTACAGTAATTCTCCATTCAGTTTTTTTAAGGACCCCTTCTGTTGTTTGCTTTTATTTTATTTTTTGTGGTACCCAGAATTGAACCCACAGTCTTGTGCATACTAGGCAAATGCTTTACTGCTGACCCACACCCCCTTAGCCCTTGCTTTTAGTTTTTTTTCTGGTAGTGGGGATTGAACTCAGGGGCACTTAAGCACAGAGCCACATCTACAGCCTTTTTATTTTTTATTTAGAGACAGGCTCTCACTGACTAGCTTAGGTCCTCACTAAGTTGCTGAGATGGGCTTTGAACTCATGATCCCCCTGCCTCAGCCTCCTGAGCGCAGGGATTACAGGCATGCGCCACCACACCAGCTCTCGCTTTTAGTTTCACTTAAGAAAATCCATACATCCACAACACCTTGACCAGGGTGTGGGTGGAACCTTAATCCCAACATTTTCTTCCTTTTTTTTCCTTCTAAAACATGTGCTTGCTTATATTTTGTTCTCCCAGTAGGTTTTTGGGAAGTCTCAGGACAGTTCCTTTGGACTTTATAGAAAGATTTCGATTTCAGCTGTCTTCTGTGTTTCCTTTGGTGAGGTTACCACACAGTACCTGCAGCACCCAAGTCCGGCAGCCCAGAGCTGTTCACACTTTCTGCCGTGTTTCTAGTACTAGTATCTTTGTCTCCAAAGGTCTTGAATCAGTTATTTCTGCTTTGTAGACATTCCTTTATCCCATTTGGAGTTGGTTTGGTTTCTCATCTGGAACCCAGGGTAACAAGGCTATTGAGATTTTTCTTTTAAAAGGCCTAGATCAGCACTTCCCCAGGAAACCTGTTCTGAATGCTGGTTTGGTGGGACGGTGATGGTGCTGTCACTCTCTGACTGGTTTTGTGGTCAAGGGCGTTTGTGCAGTGCTGGATTAAGTAGTTCTGGTCTCCTTAGCTGTATTCCTTTTGAAAGCACTCCTGAGCCACTGTGCTTTGGGGCTTCACTAGAATGGTCCCAAGCTGATCTGACCACAGAATCCTTTTCCATGAAAATCCTTTTGCGATGTTAGTGTTCAGACCAATGTACTTTTGAGAAACATTTTGCATTTCCCCCATTTCCCTCTCATTTGGAGCACCTAAACTTTAAGCTTCCCTGTTCTTTTAAGTTCTATTACCAGCTGAAATAGTCAGTCACATGTGGTTCTAGGATGAGTAGACCTCATTTTTAGTTTCCCCGATTTGGGTCAACAAGAATGAAGTCTGATTTCTTCATCATTATTCTTTGGGATGGTTAAATCTCTTATGGTCTTCTCTAAGACTGAGTGAGTAGGACTGGGCTTTAGGTCACTGTCGAGGCTTTGGGGACATGTTGGACGGATGTGTGGAGACCGTCCTGGTGGTTTGATTGCTATGGGTCTAGGACAGGTTAACTGGGGGGCATGTCTTTTCTGCACCCGTGGGAGGCAGTGGGCTGGGGAAGAGGGAAGATGGTCTCTGCCCTGAGGGTGTCATGTTGCTTCTGGGAGGTGGATGAGTGACTTAGGTGGCCTGAACATTGTTGTGGGTTTGGAGCTTCGGAGCCAGGGCCTGGGACTAGAGATAACTGAGTGTCATAAGCCCATCTGGAGATGCCCAGATTCTGGGGTTTAAATCTTGGCTCTTCTATCCCAAGCTTAATATCCTGGGCCTCCTTGTTCTTGGTATTAAAGAGGGGCTAGTGGGCCCCCTTCCCAGGATCTTGGTGAGGCTGGAGGTGAGTTATTGAGGCAGGGTCAGGCTGCTGTTGAGCCATCTGCCCTTGAGTAGAGAGGCAGCCCTGGCCTGTGCGTGGAATCAGGAGGCAGCACAGGCACAGGCCATGCTTGGCATCACAGTGAGAGAAGCCTGTGCCTCTCTGGGCAGCTCAGAACACACTTTCACGAGGCTTGGGTCCTGGAGTCCCTAAATCAAGGAGGCATCACCATGCCCTGTGAGGAGTTCTGTTCCAAAAGGACCTTGGGAAGAGTTTTCAGAGGGCCTTCAAAGAATCTATTTCCAGATAGACTCGGGGCAGAGGAGGGGGCTTGTGTCTCTTTGGCCCCAGAGAGCTGGATGTGGGCTGCCTTCTGGAAGACCCTAGGGGAAGAGTTGAGCTCAGCATAAGCTATTGCTTTCTCCCCTTTCTCTTCCTTCCTTTCAAATCTTTCCTAAGCCCTTCAAACATAGGTGATGATATTCAGTTGTCCTTGTGTCAAAATGTCTTTTCACAGGTGGCTCTTTCCATCAGGATTGGAGCAAGGGCTGCCAACTGCATTTGGTTAGTGTCTTTGGAGGCTCACCGGGCCTGGGCCTTTGGTTTCGGGAGGAACTCTTTTTGGTGCCATCTAGCCGTGGAATGGATCCTTTACCAGGCACTGGCCTTCCCTGAATGTGTTCATATAGAGCCTGGGGGAGTAGAGGTGGTTATTTGGGGAATGAACTGTGCTGTTCAACCCTGAGCTGTTTGGTCTCAGTTCCTCACAGGGTTGCTGTGGACAATGAATGACTTAATGTCCTTTATGACTTAATTAAAAAAAAAAAAAGCTATGGGATCCCTTTTGTTTAGTGGAAGGGGAAAGTCAGCTGTGTGTAAATAGACAAAAGAGGCACTATAGCATGATCAGGGCTGGAGCTTGCCCCTTTTTTGTGGCCTCTGTGAACCTCCTCCACAAGGTCCCCCAGGATCCTCCAGGGGTTCCCTGGAACACAGTTTGAAAACCAATGACCTGGCTGCTTTTGTTTATGATGCCCCCTCCATCCTGGGAAAGGGAAGAGTCCCCGGAAGGCCTCCCCATCCTATGTCTGAGCCCAGCTGGGCGGGTGAGTCATAGCTGGTCCCAGAGTGCCATCGTTGACAGTGATGTTTTCACAGAGTGCTTTTGTCTTTGCCTGCTTCCTCTATTTACCTTTGTGGGTTTCTTTTGGGGATAAACCATGCTTTTAAAAATGACAGATGACTACAAGGTGGTTAATAAAAAAGCCAGTCTTTGCTACTCAAGACGGTGATGTGAGAGGGAGTAAAGTGAAACCCCATCAGATGATCAGTTTCTATGAGAAGTGGTTACCTTTAACACAAACAACTTTTTTTTTTTTTTTTTTTAATATTGTCATTGACCCTACCCTGCATTGTCCAAGTGCTGTTAGCTGTTGATGCGTAAACAGCCCTGCTCACATGTAGCCTGCAGTAGAGTCCCAGGCTGTCTGTGTGGGCCACAGCCCTGGTGACCAGCTCAAGCCAGGGTACATTCTCTCTGCCCTCAGGGTTTTTACAGCTGTGGTATCTGTCTCAATGTCTGCTTGAGTTTACTGCTCTGAATGGTACCTGTCTGCACCTTAAGGTGGCCTGGGACCTTCAAATAGATTCACATCATATATGTATGTATGTGTGTGTGTGTATATATATATATATATATATATATATACACACACACACACACACACACACATGTTATGTGCACATGCTGCACGCACACACACACACACACACACATGCACATGCACGCACGCACTCTCACATTTGTGGTGCTTCTGCTGCAGTGGAACCTGGGCTTGTGTGTGCTGGGCAGGCACTCTACCTGAGCTATCCTCCAGTCCTGGATTGCTTTCCAAATGTGAAAATCTGCCCAGCCAATATTCAGTGATGAGATAGCAAAACAAATGGAAAGAAATTTTGTTCACATCTTTTAATGTAAAAGCCAGTAAATAGTTTAGGATACTTTAATTTTTAAAAAGTAATATAAGGACCTTTTCAGTCCTTGTGGCCACCTCTGTTTTTCTCCCAGTCACCTATCTTTTCTTCTCTTGCCAGGACATGTGCTTTTCCTATCTTTTTTCTCCTTTCTTTCTTTTTTTCCTTCCTTCCTTCCTTCCTTCCTTCTTTTTCTTCTTTTGTGCTGTGAGGCCTTGCAAGTGCTCTACCACTGAGCTGTACCTCCAGCCCCTTCTGCTGTATTTTTCTTAAATGGTTGATGAGTACAGGGGCTGGAAAGGATCTTAGAGACTATTTTGCCCAAATCCTTATTTTATAAGTGAGAAGCAGCAAGAACACAAAGGGACTTGACCAGGATCTCAGTGGCCTGCTGCTGGCAGAGCTGGACACAGAATCCAGCTCTCTTCCCAGGCTGGGAGCAAGTAGGAGGAGGCTCGGAGCCTGGGCTGGTTTTTCCTGATCTGGACCTGACTTAGCAGACATCAGACTTTACAGTGAGGATGGGCAGTAAACAGGGCATCCTAGTTCATGGAGCTGTGAGCTCTTTCTCCTGAGCGGTGAGTCCAGGTCCTTGGCATTTGCCTTCTATAGATGGGCAAATAGGTGAGTTTTGGGAATCCTGCAGCTTTCCCAGGTCAGCGACTGCTCAGAGGCTGGGCAAGCTCGGAGGCCTTGTCCGTTTCTTTGTAAAAGCTCAGTTGTTCTCTTCTCCAGGCTTGTGGAAGGGCAGGTTGAGATGTCTGTGCCCTCAGCCTGGACCACCCCAGCCTTTCTCCTTACAGCACCCATTCATTCAGTAGCCATGCTCTGAGCCCCTGTCACACGGCAGGACTTTTTGGATGCAAACATCGGACATGACATCTAAATTTAGTGCTGAGTCAGAGGATGGGTCTGACATTGGCAGGAAGGACCTCTGTGTTTCTTTTTGTGACACGGCAAAAACTTTGGGTGCCAACTCCTGTGACTTCTTAGTGCTTAGTCACAGGACAAAGTTCAAGCAGGAAAATGATGCCCTGAGCCTCTGGCCCCAGGAGAAAAAAAAAAAGCCTTTCATAAAGATAAGAGGATAAAGTCCCCATGGACATTGAGTTGGGGCCCTCCCTGATGGCCAATCTCTGTAGGAAATGGATCTAGGAAAAAGCAAGAAAGTAAACAAACCCAAACGTGCTGGTCGTGGGTTCCTCCCCTGAACACAGCTGGATCCAGCAGCCCAGAGTTCAGGGTCTGGGTGTGGGAATGTTCATCCTTCTTGTTTCTGATAGAAAATGGCAGGTGACCTTTATACATCTGGTCCTATTCCCCCACCCCTCAGCCCCCATTTTATGGGCCCAGGGAGAGGGAACAAAACAGGGATCAGCCGCTCTGGCTCTCCGTGGAAAGTTGTGAAATCGCATGTAACCTTGTTCTGTCCCCAGCCTCCCTCCTATCAAGGCTTCTCAGGAAAACCCATAGAATTGGTCACAGCTTCGTCTTGCTCAGGATCCCATGGCTGTAGAGTAGAGCCCAGCCAGACTGAGACCCAGATTTCATCTGTCCGTATATCTGTCTGTCAGTCTGTTCCCGGTCAGTGCTCTGTACCCAGTTCTACCAAGTACTGAGCCTGCAGAGGTGAGGAGGGCACTGGTGCCATCCATGGGCAGCACCACGGACCCACAGTGAGCCTGGATTTGTTCTTTTAGTTGGAATATTCATCCCATCATTCCCCAAGATGTTCCTTTTGAATTGCTGTGCCTGTTCTGGAATTTTTAGAAATACTAAAAAGGATTCAGACTAGCTTATTGACTTCTAGCTTCTCACCTTCCATTCTGTGGTTGATAGCTCATGGCTAAGAGCCTTTGTGTGGAAAAATCTGTAAGGTTTTCTTGGAAGATCAATAAAAAGAAGATGGTTCCCGCTCCCCCTCTTTGCTGAGTCACCCCCCCCCCCCC
>NW_025999946.1:1603629-1712267 GCF_001458135.2 Marmota marmota marmota
CCCCCCCCCCCCCACACACACACACACATACACTGGAAAGTCCAAACTTGAATGAGCAGGTGAAACTGTCTGGACATATGGGCACCTAAGGAGGGAGAGTGTTCAGGGACTTGGGCTGGATGCATGACAGAGGGTGCTGGAGAGATGAGGGAGGGAGGCAGGCTGGTGAGCGCAGGGCTCAGGGTATAGCCAGCTGTTACCCGAGTGTGGGAGGGAATCCTTTCTGGGAATAGAGGTCTATAGAGACTTAGGCGTCCAGTTGGTACATCTCCTCAGCCAGGGCTGGGGAGTGAGGCCAGGCTGCTGCTTCCGGTTGTCCTCTCTGGGGCTGGAGAGGGGATGAGGTTGACCGTGGTCTTTGTCATGTGGAGGAGGACCCTGTGGCCAGGGCCATGTGGGTAAGGATATGGACAGCTGGTCTTCCTACATCCCCTAGGGATCTGACTGCCTCTTTGTGAGCTCTCGGATGGTTTGGAATGCCGGCTTATCTCTAAGTTTCCAGTCTGAGCATGATAGCTGGGAAGTTTGGGCCTGAGAGTCGTGAGTCCTCTGGGGAGTTTGAGATGCATTCCCATGTGGTGACCTTTTCTCTGGGGAGGATGAAGGAATGATTGAGGAGTGAGGTGGCTGAGGGGAAGTGAGTGACTGTGACTCTCCAGCTGCGTCCTCACTGCCACCTCCTTCCTGTAACCCGCCCAGGCCTTGGTGTGCTCATCTCGCAAATGGGATCCATGATACCAGCTCCTTTCACAGCTGGCAGGAAAGGCAGGTTGTTGCTGCAGGTAAATGGTCATGTGCTCCCAGTGGGTCCCACGCTGGGCAGGAGGCAGGCAGGAGGCAGGCGTTGCTATTGCCTGGGATCCTTTGTCAGTCATTTTTGTATTATTTTCTCACTTGGTCCTTACTTGACCTCACAGGTGAGGGTGTAGATGGGGAAGGCCAGGATCCTTGGGAATAGTTTCGTAGAATGGTGAAGAGCCTAGATTTAACCAAGGTGCTAGTTCAAGGGCAAGCTGCTTTCATTCTGTGCCTCAATATCCTCTTCTATGAGGTGAGGATGATAATAGGACCTGCTATTGTGAAGATGAAAGGAGTTACTGTTTGTAGAGCTTTGAGAGCAGCACCTGGCACAGGTAAGCGCTAGGTAAGCATAAGTTGTTATCTTTATTATTGTTCCCTTAGCCCCATGGGTAAGTTCCACCGTGGGGCGGGAGCCCAGCTGTGACATGCAGGGGACA
Source organism: Marmota marmota marmota (assembly GCF_001458135.2). Lineage (NCBI taxonomy): Eukaryota > Metazoa > Chordata > Mammalia > Rodentia > Sciuridae > Marmota > Marmota marmota. The sequence continues at coordinate 1,604,868 of NW_025999946.1, forward strand.
CATACCATCATGCCAGACTTACAACAAGTGTCTGTTCACATTCTGCTTCCATGATCAACTAGATGATTGTTTGAGACACCTGTGTCCCCACTAGATACCCTTCTTGCCCACTGGTCCCACATTCAGGGTCTGGCCTACACACTAGTGTGGGTTTGCAGATTCTTGGTTCCTGGCCTAAAATGCGGTGAGCACAGAGATTGGGGGGAAGTGTCAGCAACCTGTCGAGCAGTTTGACCTTGTGGGGACTCACCTCACAGGTGTTGACCGCTTCAGATGTTGTCACCTCACACGATGAGTGGCATGAAATGCGCATCATGGGCATTGGTAGCAGGAACAGATGAGGGCAAATAAGAGAGTGGAGCTCTGTGCCCTTCCTGCCCATCTCAAACAGCCGGCCTCTGTGGGAGGAGCCTCAGCCAGTGAGAACGGTTGGGATCCAGGGCAGTTTGTGAGCCAGTGTGTGAAGTCTGCGCCTCCAGCAGCCCATGAAGGCGGGTGGCTTCATGGCAGAGGCTTTTGTTAATGAGCAGTTGTTTCTATTTCATGCCCCTGAAGGTTCCAGGGCACCTGCCTTTCTCCGTTCCCCTAGCAGGCAGGGTTCAGGCAGGTTGGTAAGAGGCCATGCCAGAACACAGCCTTGGGCTTCAACCCTTTCGACCTCTGAGGCAGGCAGGAAGTAGAAAGCAGGATAAGGTCAATCGATGGCGGAGGTGGGGTGCAGAAACTCCCGCCTCTGCTGGTGCAGCTGACCTGCAGCCTCTGGCAGGATTCCAGCAAAGCCCCGTCCTGGCAGCCCCTCTCCTGGGTGCCACTCCCTCCTAGTTCTCATGCAAGTCCCCAGGGAAAGGTCCAGGATGCTCCTCCTTCTGTATGTGATAGAGAGGAGGTGGCGCTGGCTGTCCATCCCAGGAGAGCAGACGTGTGCAGATGAGTGTGAGCCTGCAGTCTCCACAGTTACTGGTGAGACCCAGACGTGACAGGCAATGTGATGCCTCCTGAGCGCGCTCCTCCGAGAAAATGTAAGAAATGGAGTGAGATGAGCAAAGCAGTGCTGTCGTGTAAGTTACCAAATACCCACTTGGCAGAACCACAGAAGTAGAGGTGAACAAATGGTTGCCCATGGGTGTGGGAAGAGAAGTGAGCATGAGAGAGAGAGAGAGGGAGGAAGTAAATAAAATGAGAGAGAGAGAGAGAGAGAAGAGAAGAGAGAGAGAGAGAGAGGAGAGAGAGGAGAGAGAAGAGAGAAAAGCTTTCCTGTCCCACTGTTGTCTCTGATGCTAGGACCTCAGCTGTGCCCCTTCACCCAGCTTCTGGCACTGTGGATCTTGGCTGAGCTGGCATCCTCAGACAGATCTCTGACCCCAAAACGGCCTTGGTAAAGAGTTATCCCTGTTGCCTGGCATAGTGTTGCACACCTGTAATTCCAGTAGTTTGGGAGGCTAAAGCAGGAGGATTACATGTTTTTGAGGCCAGCCTCAGCAACTTAGTGAGGTCCTAAGCAACTTAGTGAGACCCTGTCTCAAAATAAAAATAAATGAATAAAAATTTTAAAATGGGGGGCTGAGGATGTGGCTCAGTGGTGGGTTCAATTCCTGATATCTGCCCCCCCCACCAAAAAAAAATTATCCCTGCTGCTACAGGTCCAGCTGAGTCACCTGGAGGAGGGGAGGGGCAACTGTGGTTTACAGGACAGTTGATGTAGTAGGAACTGGGTGCTTTTAATAATCACCTAGAAGATTTGTAGGAGCAAGAGGCGAACAAGCACTTGTTTCAAATGAGGGCATTTGAGTATGTGTCAGCAATGCTTGCGGAAACCCACATTCTCATCTTGCCCATACTGGAGAAGTATGGCTGGTTGTCCTTAAAGATTTTTAACTATAAAAATAGTGGCTCAATTTCATGTGTTTATTGAGGTTATGACACCATGTACTGCAAACCCCCTGTAAGACAAAGAGACAGGAGTTTTTTGGCTTCAGGCAGATAAAATCCTGCTTGGGATCAGGAGCAACTTTTTTTTTTTTTTTTAATTGGGGATTTGATCAGGGGTGCTTAAACACTGACCCACATCCCCAGCCCATTTTTAATTTTTAATTTTGAGACAGGGTCTCGCTAAGTTGCTAAGGCTGGCTTTGAACTTGCAACCCTCCTGTTTTAGCCTCCTGAGTCACTAGGATTATAGGTGTGTGCCACTGTACCCACCTAAGAGGCATCCTTTTTTGTCTTAATTTCTTTTTATTGTTTCCTTTTAATTATACATAACATTAGGATTCATTTTGGCATAAATATAAAGGCATGGGATATAATTTGCTCAAATTCAGTCCCTAGTGTTTCCCTTCCTTTCTCCCTCCCCCTGTTCCCCTCCCTCTACTCTACTGATCTTTCTGCTATATATTTTATTTTATTTTTTTGATTAGTGCCTTGTGGATGTGCATAGTGGTGAGATTCACTGTGGTATATTCACATATATACATAAGAAAGTCAGGTCAGTTTCTTTCTACTGTAAAAAGGGGTCATTTTCAATGAATGCATAGTGTTGCTCTGTCAAGATTTATTTCACCAGTAGGATGAGGAAACGGACCAGGGGGAGGGAGGAAGGGAATGAAAGGGGACTTCCTGGGGAATGATATTGACCAAATTATATTGTTTATTTTTATTTATTTATTTATCCATTCACTTATTTATTTATTTATTTTTGGTACCAAGGATTGAACTCAGGGGCACTCAACCGCTGAGCCACATCCTCAGCCCTATTTTGTATTTTATTTAGAGACAGGGTCTCACTGAGTTGCTTAGCACTTTGCCATTGCTGAGGCTGACCATGAACTCAAGATCTTCCTGTCTCAGCCTCCTGAGCTGCTGGGCTTACAGGTGTGAGCCACCGTGCCCAGCTATATTATTTATTGTACAAATATAAAACATTGAGTTCCACTATTATGTATAATAATAACGCACTAATCAAAAAAAAAAAAAGAAAGAAAAGAAAAAAACTGACATCACCAGTTTTCCTTGACTGGAGCAAGTGTGTTCCCCTCTTGCGTGTCATTAGTACTGAAGAAGTGCGTCTCCTGTGCTCAGATCTTCATTTCTTCAGAGTAAGTTCCAGGAAGTGGAGGTTCTGGGCTGCAGGGTGTAGATTTTTTTTTTTTTTTTTTGTACTAGAGATTAAACTCAGGGACACTTAACCACATCCCCAGGCCACTCCCTCCCCCACACTTATTTTGTATTTTATTTAGAGACAGGGTCTTGCTAAGTTGCTTAGGGCCTCGCTAAGTTGTGATACTCCTGCCTCAGCCTCCCAAGTTGCTGGGACTTTAGGTGCCCACCACTGAGCCCGGCAAGGGTGTGGCTGTTGATAGGAATCACCAGGCAGGCCGTGCATTGACTCTGAGCCACCCCCAGGTTTCTCTAGGTGCAATCTTTGGCCCCCTCAGAACTACCTGAAAGGTGAAAACTGAGCCACACCCAGGTTTCCTGAACCAACTTGGTGTTGGCTGGTCCCCAGGATGTGCTTTTACTTATTCCTCTGTGTATGTGTGTGTGTGTGTGTGTGTGTGTGTGTGTGTGCTGTGCCAGGGATGGAACCCAGGTCAGCTCTCTGCCAGTGAGTTACATCCCCAGCCCTCCGGGGTTTGCAAATGGTGTTTGGTATCTGCTCAGTGTCCCGGCCTGCCCGGGAAGGAAAGCAGCGCGAGAGCTGTGATGTGAACCTAGGTTGGGGACAGTTGGGTGAGGAGAGCATAGCTCAGCGACCTAGTCCTGGGAGCTGCTTTCCTTATCTCTGAGGTGGGAGTTGCAGAGTGGCTTTGGTGATTCCAAGTCCTCTCTAGCATGAATGCACATGTATGTCCCTTACCAGTGTCACAAGGTGAGAAGGATCTCATGGTTGACTTTGGCTCTGGGCTGTGCTGCCCTGGGCTGGCCTGGAGTGGGAACTCTGGGAGAAGTGGGTCAGGACAGAGAGCTCGTCTTTCCTTCTCTTCCCAATGGAACCTCGCTGGGGCTGACACATCACTGTGCTGGGTGCTGTTGGCCTAGGCTCCGAGGTCTTCCTGTCCAGGTTAACAAAGAGGAGTTGCTTCTGCCCCTTGATTGGTGCAGCCTGTGCCTAGGAATGAGTGCGTCAGGTGTCCTGGCGCTAAGTCTCAGGAGGGCCTCCCAGCCAGTGTCAGGGGGATGAGGAGTCCCGAGGTCCCTGCTGTCACTGTGGCCCTGAGATGTCACTGATACTGCCTTGCCATGGCTATAACAGCAGTCTCCTTCGGAGGCCTAGGCTTTGCTGAGCAGATGTGCTGCCTCCTCAGACTGCTGCTGGTGTCCACCAGGCTTGCTTTGGTGTAGCCAGCCAAGGACGAGCTCTCAGCCAGGGTAACTTCCAGGGGGCCACTCTAGACAGGCTGTTTAGTACTTGTCCATCCACCCTGCCTACCCTCTGTTATGTGGTAAGTCTAGAAGGAAACACATTTGTTCACTTGTTCAAGCCAACACCCTGAGCTCTGGTGGCAGCAAGATGAATGATCCACACTAGGGAGCAGATTGCAGTGCAGCTGACATGGGGACTGGTCAGTCATGCTCTTATATAGGTGGGGACAGAGCACCTGGAAACAATTCCAAGGAAGGGAGTGATTTCTGTCTTATGGAAGAGATAGTTGGAGCAAGCGTCAGTTTCAGGAAGGAGGTTGGCCACTTCAGAGCTGGGCTTTGAGGGCAGACTGGAGCCTGCCAGGTGACGAGTAGGGACATTCCAGGCAGAGGTGCACATGCCTGAGGATGCACAGCTGGCAGGAAGAAACTGGGAATCCTGGGTGACTGTGGGCCCTGGTGTGACTGGACAAGGCTTGGTCAGAGAGGGGCTGGAGTAGGTGACCCAGAGAAGGGCACAGGGGCTGGGCTGTACTATGGACCCAGCCTGGAGGCTTTGACGACCTGGCCTCCAAATCTGCTCCTGCCGTTTCTGAGCTGCATGGTGTAGACAGTTGCCTAATGTCTCAGAGCCTTGGCTTTCTTGCCTGTAAGATGCAGGTAGTGTGGCCCACTTCAGAGGGAGTTCTTAAATGATATCCCACTTGTAAGGTAGGTGGCAAAGAGCTTACATAGTACATGGTCAATGCTCAATAAGTGTCTTTTCCCTTCCTTTATCTGCCTGTGTGAGGCTGTTGACTTTATCCTAATGAGCCCGAGGGAGCCGTAAAAGCCGTTGTGGAGCATGGACTTGATAAGATGGTACCCCTTCGCTGTTGTGCTGTTTTTAAGACACAGGTCAAGGCCAGGCTGGGGGAGAAGAGCCCTCCCGTCATGTTCTCCTGCTGTGTTCCTCACCTGCCGGCTCTGGTGGGCTACGGGGAGGGCATGGCAGAACTGTGTTTGAAGGGGAGACCAGGTCTGGAGTGTGTTCCTGGAGAGTCGGCTTCTCTGGAGACAGCTTGCAGAACTGGACACTTGCTCAAGTAGGAGTCTGGCCATGAAGAAGTGGGATGAGTGTCAGGAGAGGGGCAGAAAGCTGGACCAGAGCCTGTGGACTCAGACTGTGCTGTGTCAACATTTAGTAATCACTTACCGTGTGTGCCAGAGCTTGCGTGGACAGAACCTGCGATCCTCACGGCAACACTCGATGAAAGTATTGTTGTCCAGTTTCACTGTTGTGGGGACTGAGGTGACTGAGGCATCGAGAGGTGAAGTCACTTGCTGAGTCCTCAGCTAATGAGTCAGGATCTTACCCTTGGCTGTTGGGATCCTGAGCGCATGTCCACTGGATTAGAGTGGGAAATTGGAGCAGCCTTCTGGGCTGTGAGATTTTGGAATTTGGGGACACCAGTTTCTACTGGCAGATCCAGTTGCCTTTAAGGCAGAGGGCTGTAGCACTGAGTATTGGTCAGTGTTGGGACAATTGCCTTTGGATGATCTGAGCATCTGACAACCTCAAAACTTCCCAATGGAACTCCCTCTCCTACCCCTTTCAAAATCCTGTGGGATGGAGTTGGGTTTTTTTCCCCCAGGGGACTTGAACCCAGGGCCTCTCTTGTACTAGGCAAGTGTTCTATTACTGAACTATATATGTCCTCAATCTACCCCACTCCCCTGCCCTGCCNAGATTGGCCTTGAATTTGCAGCTTTCCTGCCTCAGCCTCCCTAGTAGCAGAGATTACAGGTGTGCACCACCTCACCCATTGGGAGAGTATCTTTGAGCCTTTTGCGTGAGGTCGGGAATAACCTTACTGATCCTTAGATATTGTTGCAGCTCCAACCTGGCTGACTACAGGGATTGGAAATTGAGCTCTGCAGATGGGCATGAGTCTCAATTCAGGGGCAGCCTCACTCCAGGCTTGCTCCCGAGTCATCAGAGAGCCTCGTGTTGAGCAGTGGCAATGCTGGGGCAGTGCTGCCTGTCTTCCCTCGCTGGCCAGTCAGGATGCTCTTGTCTGCTGAGCTTGCCCAGTGCTCAGCCACGGCCAGTTGAGGACAGCTGTTTCTGGAGCTACAGATGTGCTCACCACTTCTGGGTCAGAGGAAGGTCCTAGGATTGCTGCTCTGTCTGTTCATGGGTCTCTGTCCTCAGGTCTTTGTAGCATTTGGTGACCCGACACAGAAAGCCCATCAACTTTCTCCACTTCCTTACCTCCCACCTGTGCCTCCCAGGCGTGCATAGGCCTAATCAGGAGCCAGGTCTTAGAGGGACAGAGCTACCTCCTCAGGAGCACAGGGCAAGCCCTGGCCTGAAGGGACAGACCTGGGACGCAGCCTTGTGACTCACATGCCCTTGGGAGCTGCTCCTGCGCTGGTGCCAGGTGGTGTTGTCTGGGGGTCGGATTAAAAGATAACTTCCTTGGCAGGAGAAAGCAGGCCTTTGCTGGCTCTCATCAGCAAGCCCAGGCCAGCTCTGCGCAGGACATCCCGGCCTCTGCTCCTTGGTGCCTCCGTGTCCTTTCCCTCCCCTCCTGTGCCCCCACATTCTGGAACCTGGTCAGGGCAGTCCCTCTTCAGATGGTGCCACTATTTATGTCTCCTTGCCCTTGTCACCAGCCTCTCCTCTGCAGAGAGTGTTTTAAATTCTATGGAGCAAATTGGGAGCATTTGCTTTCCTCTTCCTTCAAGTAAGACAAAGTCCCAGGAAACTAAGGGTTGAAGTCTGGTGTGGGGTGGAGCTGCAGAGAGGCAATCCAGGCCTTGGGGAGGTCAGGGGAAGTGCAGGACTCTCTCGGCCCATGCCTGGTAGCTGGACAGCACTGTCTGAGATGGTGGAGGCTGTTTTGGTGCCAGGACAAAGGTGCTTGTTCTAGCAAGAGCTGCCGCAAGGCCAGAGCTTCCTTGCAGCTGCTTTGGGTGGCCCTGCCTGGACTCTGAATAGGCAGTCAGGTCTTTGGAGGGTATCTGGGGGAGCCCACATGGCTGTACTATCCGTGTGCAGTGGAGAGGGAGGAGAAGGCCCTGCCTGGAAGTTCCACCATCAACAGGTACCCAAAGGCAAGGGGACCAGAATATTTTGATAGAATATTTTATTAGTTTTTATTATTTATTTTTTTAGTTGTAGTTGGACACAATACCTTTATTTTAATCATTTATTTTTATGTGGTGCTGAGGATCGAACCCAGCGCCTTGCATGTGCTAGGCAAATGCTCTGTCACCGAGCCACAACCTCAGCTCCTTAGTTATTACTATTAATATTAATATTTTGTGGTACTGGGGATTGAACCTAGGGGCATTCTACCTCTGTGCTATGTTCCCAGTCCTTTTTATTATTTTTTTGAGACAGAGTCTTGTCAAGTTGCCCAGGCTGGCCTTGACCGTTCGATCCTCCTGCCTCAGCTTCCAGAGTCGCTGGGATTACAGGGTGTGCCACTAAACCTGGCTCCAATAGAACATCTTTTAAACTTCCTCCCTGTGTCTCTTACCTTTGAGAATAGGCCCTCATTTTGGGAATCATGTACTTTGGGTTTATTTTTTATTCTACCACTGTGAAATAAATGGCATACTAGCCAGGCATGGTGGTGTACTCCTATAATCCCAGTGGCTTGGGAAGGTGAGACAGGGGGATCCAAGTTGGAGGCCAGTCTCAGCAATTTAGCAAGGTCCTAAGCAATTTAGTAAGACCCTGTCTCAAAATAAAAAATAAAACAGGCTGCAGATGTGGCTCAGTGCTTAAGTGCCCCTGGGTTCAATCCTCAGTTCCCTTCCAAAAAAGTACACTAGATTTTTCCTTAGGTATTGTTCTCTGTATATTTCCTAAACATTTGTTTGTTATCAGATTCTGTTATGATATTTCCCTTTTTTGGGTGTACCGTGCAATATTATTCTCCTATTTTCAAATCCATAGTTAAATGGCAACAATAATTCTAAAGATTTATCGGGGCCGTGGGATTGTTTTACTTCAGACTTTTCTGTTTTAAACAGATTTTTAGCAGTGCTGTCTGTCCTCTTGGATGTTTGTTTTGGAGATGTTCAGACCCGCAGGAGGTGGGAAGGAAGGTGCAGCATGCACTCCGTGGTTTTTGCGGGAGCTCGGCGCCTGCATCAGTCGCCTTTTCTCTTTCTCACTCTCTCCACGTGTCACACATGCAGTTGTTTTCCTGATCCATTTGGAAAGAAGTTGTTGCCCTCTGGACATGTCACCCCTGAGCCCTGAAGAACGCATTCCATTGAAGCATGCACGACCAGGACTTGTTCCTGCATGAGTGACAAGTTGCCATTGTTTGGCCCAAGGGAGTCAGAGTGGATCCAATTGTAACCTGTAGACTTTTTTTTTTTGGTGCTGAAGATTGAACCTAGGGTCTTGTACATGCTAGGCAAGCCAAACATGCCTTTTATAGGTTTTTATTTTTATTTTTTCTTAAACAGATGCTTGAATAAACATTTTTTGTTTGATTGTTATGCTAGTATTATTATTTTTTTTTTAAAGCATGGAGTATAAAGTTGATCATCGGTGGCTTTGTGAGAACACGTTGTTATGACAGACACATAGGCATGCACTCTGTAGCCTCCCCCGGGCAGTCTTAGGATTCTTGAAACTTGGGAGGGGCTTTGGGGATCTGCTCTCCTTTCTTTTCAGAATTGTGGTCAGAACCGTTGAGACACTTTTCCAGTATCCTTGTGTTGAGGTTGGCTTGTGTGTTCTGAGTTTCTTTGGTTTATGAAATCTGACACTTTCAAGTCTGGACAATTTAAACTGTCCCGCTAAATTCTTTTAAGTGTTCAGGGCTCAAAAGTACCGTTGCTGGGAAGGGTTATAGGTCATTTGACATAAAACAGAGAAAAACCAGTAGCATTTTCTACAAACGCAAACCTTCTCCTCTCCTCCCACTTTTGGTGTGGGGTTACTGTTCTCCTTGCCTCTGGATACCTTCAGAAGGGCTGGCCCTTCCAGGGCCAGTGTAGGACCAAAGAACCAGCTGGGGAGGAGGAAGGAGAGAGTGTGTGTAGTGGGGGGGGGGGGGTGGTGGTGGAGGAAGAGCTGGCCAGCCCCCAGAGGCCAGTGCAGGTCTGTGTGGGGTCAGGCCTGCTGGCTGGGTCTGCTGTGGGCAGCGCTGGGAGGAGCTTGGAATGAGCCTTGTGGGGCTCAGGGAGGCTGGCGTTAGTCCATCTGTGTGACTGGCTCACCACTTCCCTGAACCCAGGCCCGGGTCTCAAAGGGCTGTATTGAGAATCCAAGGGACGAGGTGGAAGGAGTGCTCTGGAAGCAGAGGAGGAGTGTGGTCCTGCCCTCCTGCCCACCAGCTGGGGCTGGTGAGTGCCCCATCCCCAGGAAGCCACAGCTGGTGCAAGACTCCTGGGATGGGCCAGGGCCTGTGCGGGGAAGGGGTGGTGACAGGTAAGGAAAGGTCCCCAAGGAGGAAGAAGCTCTGGCCAGCAGGGGCCTCCTTGGAGGTCACATGGGAATCTTTCTGGACGGTCAGGAGAAACGGTACTGGAATGGTCATGCTGCCTTGGGCTGGAGAACTCCCTGTTCCAAAGGTCCCTCCCCCAAAAGGAATCTGCAGTGAGAGGGCTGCTTGGAGGAAAGGGTTACTTGGGATTCTAAGTTGTTCTTTTTATCACATCTCAAACAAACAAACTTTATTCATTGCTGATAATAGAATATGCACATTCATGTAGAAAATTCATTTAATGAAGAAAAAAAGCACACATAGTCCCAGAGGCAACCCTATTACCATAGTGCGGGGGTGGGGGGGAATGGGGCTTCTTATCTTTATACCAGGCACGGTGCTCAGTGTTATCTTGTTTTAGCCTCTTTTCCATGAGCCCTGGGAGATTCATCATGCCTGTGTTAGAAGTGGGGCAGGTTAGGCACTGAGTGGTTAAGGAATGTGCCCTGAGTCACACAACTGGTGGCCATGTGAGCTGGGTCTCGCAGCCAGGCAGTCAGGCTGCAGAGGTCAACCTCAGTGCCTCTAGGGTCCTCAACACCCTTGCAGATACTGCCCTGCTGCCGTTGTTTCTGCATGTGTGTTCATGGCCACACACCAGAGCCTGGGATCCAGATCCATGTAGGTAAGGGGACCCTGGACCACCGGGGCAGCATATGGGGCGGGTCTAGCGGTTCTGTACCATCTTCTGTATGAGGCCTTCTGTGGCCTGGGGTTTAGGAACTGAGGTTATGAGCACTCGCTCTGGTTGCCTGAGGGATGGAGAGGTCAGCTCATCTGTGGGAAGGACCCAAGATGGCCACTTTGGGGGAAGATAGGACAGTGGGGAGTAGTGGGTCTCAGTCTGAGGGAAGGGGTTCAGTCTGGCCCCTCCCCACATCCCCTGTTAGTTGTATTTCCTCCAGGGAAAATTAGAAAGCAGGTGACACAGTCTGCAGACTCCAGGCTGCAGGGCATGGTCACTTTTTGCTTCTTTGTGCTGGGCCATCTGAACTTCCTTGGATTTCTAATCCTGCCCCAACGTCTAGGAAACTCCACAGGTAATGCTTCCCTGTGGCCTCCAAGAAATGGCTGTGGACAGCAGGTGTTGCTGCTCAGCGGGACACGGGTTGGCAGGTGCTGCTGTCTGGGAGGCAGGGACTCCTGGGCCTCTTTGCTGTGCCCTGGGTTTTAGCAGTAGATAGCACCTGGATTTCCAGGGGCACTCAAAGCAGTCCCTGCTGATGGCCTCTAGGGACCTGCTTTCCCATGAGTAAAGTGAGGCCAACCGTTTCTGTTCTCACCACTTAACCAGATTCTGGAGGAATAAATGAGCTGGTGGGTAAAAGAGGTGGAGCAGCATCTCTGGGGATCCCTGAGGGACCACCTTTGCTCTCCAATAATGCCAACGAAGTGCCTGTTAGATCTGCAGTGTACATACTCGTTTCATTTTCTCTTTTTTCTGGTTCTGATACTAGCAACTAAGGCTCAGAGACATGCAGGCCAGTTGGCCACATACCATGTCAGAGGCAGGGCTGCAGCAGGTCTGGTCTGCCCGTGCGTCCTGGCCCTGTACCACACAGCATCCCAGTTTTGCTCATCCTGAAGTTGGTGTTCCTTCACCCAGTTCAGCACCTGTGGTGTTTAGTCGCAGAGGAAAGCAGGAAGCCATGGCTTTGGGTCCAACTTTGTTCACCCTTGGCTGAGTGGCTGCCATTCTGAGCTTCATTTATTCATCAACCCTCTACTTTCATCATTTATTTTTGGGTGCTGGGGATCAAGCTCAGGGCCTCATGCGTGCTAAGCACATGTTCTATCAGTGAGCTATACCTCTGGCCTCTGTTTTCAGTTAATTCATTTTTTAAAAAGTGGCAAATAAAAATTGTGTATATTTATTGTTAAAAACATGTTGTTTTGAGGTACAGCAGCCCTTTGCTGCGTACCGCTGATCGCATGGATCTGCGCAAGGCACTGTGGCCATAGAGCTGAGTAAGGAAACACCTGGTACCTAGGAACTCACAGCTGGAGTGGGTGGCAGCTTGCCCACAGTTGCAGGGACATGCGGGATCTGAGAGTAGAGGGAGGTAGTGGCTGACCCTGCCGGAGCCTTGGTTTCCCCATCTGTCCAATGCATGCATTAGACCACTTGATCTCTGGGTCCTCTCTGTCCTGTGTTCTGTGACTCTCCATGGTAACAGTGTTCCATTGAAGGTGGGAACATGTCTAAAATCAGCCCAAATTTTGTGTTAAGTGCTCCCAAGTCACGTGAAGGAGGAGCCTGTTGCGTCCTCTGTGTTTGTCTTTTCACGAGTAGTTCCTCATTCTGTGATGGGCCAACTACATTTGTTCTGCATGGCGAGGGAATGTTTTCCCACAAGTTTGCTTGGCTTATGGTTGTGGGCTGGTGCCAGCGGGCTGCTTATGGGTCACGGGGTAGGAAGAGATTGAGGGCACGTGTCAGATATGCTGCTACAACCAGAGCCAGGGCTGGGTGTGATTTCATCCACTGGGGTGTCCCCAGAAAGCTCTTGCCATCCCTAGTTCCTTGTCTGGCCTGTGGGTGTGTCTGTCTGGAACTTGTGAACACCACTGATACATATTAGAGGGCAGGACGAAGTGGTCACTGTGGGCCCATGTCATGGTAGGCCTGTATCATGCAGAAAACGAGAGGCCTGGCATGGTGACGGCCACACAAGAAGATTCCTTCCTTCTGGACCCCATGCAGAAGATGATAGCCAGCAAGGGGCAGAGGCAGAATGCTCCGAGCCAACTTTCCTGCATACTGGAGCTTTGTGAAATGAACTGTCCACAAAGCAGCTGGCAGCCACCCAGGGTTTGGGACCTCAAGGAGGCGCTGCGCTTCCACGGGGTCCAGGTGCCCTCATGGTGTCTTGTGTACCAGGACTGGAGGGCTGGAGGGACTGTGGGTTTGGGGAATAGCCTGAGCTGCATTGTTGCCCTCCGCCCTTGTGTGTGTGTGTGTGTGTGTGTGTGTGTAAGTGTGTGTACAGAAGTGAGCACATTGGCTTATGCACAACTCCCCGAGGTGGCAGCTGCTCACAGACTTGGAGGCTCACCTCTTTTCCTTCTTCCTGAGTCCCACCATGTCACAAGTTCTGCTGTGGGACATGGACATAAACCACAGCCTCATTCCTGGCGGAGTTCTCAGCAGGACTGGATCCTCAGTTTGCAATTCCAGAGCCAAATGGAAATATGGGCTTCTTGCTCATGGTGGATTTCAGGACAGCAACAGCAGAGTGTGAGGCCACGGTGGGGCCTCTTGGGATTGCAGAAGTCACTTGCCCCTGAAGCTTGGTCCCCAAGCTTAGGTGAAGTCAGGACTGGTAGAGGTCAGCTGGATAGTGGAGCAGATGCTTGGAGAAGTCCCATCTGAGCAGGGCCTAGAAGGCTGGCCCAGGTGTTGGTAGAGGTGGTGGTGCTGGGAACGGAGAGCAAGGTGAGGACTCCTGAGCTTGGGCAGTGGCGGGGATGAGCAAGTGGCCCATTATCCTGGTTGGAGGCCTGGGTTGTAGAAGGTAGCCCTGGGAGGGTTCGAATGCCTTTATGAAGTCACTCTTCAGTCTGCAGCTGGAGGGAAGAGCAGGGGCTCTGGGAAGCTCAGAGATGGCACAGAGCTGGGCTCTGCAAAGTGCTCTCTGGAGGGGGCGCCTGCAGACGTTAGAAGTTGAGAACAACCATGCTGGACCTCCCTGAAGAGTGGTTGTTCCTCATCCACCATGGCTCAGGATGAGGAAGTGGAGGTGCAGAGAGGCGCCACACACACCCTGCTCATGTTGGTGGGTGGCAGAACTGGGACCCTAGAGACCCAAGGTGAATTGGGAGAGGGGAGAAATAGTTGACATGGGAGGGGTGCTGCCAGATGGTGACGGTGGAGAGGAGTGTGTGGAGGTAGGACAGGTGGACGTTGGAGCTGGTGGGTCAGTAGTCAGGAGTCCCACCAGCTGAAGACGTTCTGTGGTCCTGGTGGGTGGTCGCTGTCCCTCAGTGTGAGAAGGTGCCTGCTTTCATTGGTGTGTCGCCTGCCAGCTGCCCATCGCTTCTTTGGCCCCCATCTGCCTCTGAGTCTCCCCTTTACCTTAGCATCACCCTTTGGGCAGGTAGACTGTGTGTCTCTGTGTCTCCAAGACTATTTTTTTTCCCCTTCTCCTTCTTCTTTTTGTGGCTCTTGGTTCCTTCCTACTGCCACATCTGCTGTGGCTTTATGCTGAGTTGGGTGGCTCAGGTGTGGTAAGGACAGCTGGGATAATGGAGCTGCTTCCAGTGTGGGGAGGCGGCCTGCACCCCGCTAAGGGGTCCTAGTTCCTTCCCACGGAGGGTGTGAGCCACTGGAGGAAAATTAAAGTCTAGAATAAGTAATGAGGAACAAAAGACACAGAATCAGAAAAAATAGTTTTAAAGGAAGCTTGGGGCACCTGATAGGCCCAGCCCACACACGAGCTGGAGCTAGACAACTAGAAAATAGCTCCTGTGGTTTATTTAAGGGGGAACATCAAAGGCAGGGACAAGGTTTCATGGGTGGACTCTTGGTTCGTGATGTCTCGCAGTCCACAGGTTGATTGGCCTCTTGGCAGGTTACACCCATCTTAGAGAGGTTGAGTGGCTGGGGGTTGTAGCAGGTCACCCCATCTCCGGTGCTGTGTGGGACCTTTGGCAGAGCTGGGTGGGCGTTCACATGTATATGTATATAGACTTAGCAGATACCAGATTTTCCCACTCAGTGGGCTTCCGTGCTGAGCTGGTCCACACATAGTCCACGGATGGCCCTCGACAGGAGACCTTGGGCTTTTGAGTCCTCTGTACTTTCTCTGGTCCCGCCCCAGTTCCTACCCCGTCATCATGCCTGCCAGAACCATGTCCCGACATATTTCCAAACAACCCATAGGATGACTATGCCCCCATCCTAAGACCTGCCCAGGTTACTCATGTGGCAAGTTCTAGAGGCCTGTTCTCCTGCCCCTCTGGTGTTGGGGGCTGTTCGTGTGCAGAGGCAGGGACAGAGGTGGAGATGGACTGTAACTGACTCCTGCTGCCCTCTTCTTGGGTCTAGAAGCAGAATCCTGCCCAGTTTCCAGCGTGGCAGGTGACCTGTGGGAGCTTGGTAACTCAACACCACCATGCTAATTATCGGTTGAGGTCACAGTGTGCCCGGTCACCACCCATCCACAGGACCACAGTCCTAGACTGGGCCGACTGGTTCCGCCACTGTTCTGGGCACTCGTGGGAAACAAGTGGCCTTTGTGGTGAGTGTGGTCGGAGGGTGCTGTCAGCCCTGGGTGAGGTGGCCGGCACACACGGCAGCCAGCTTGGAGCTGGGGACCTGGAACAGATGCCATTTTTCTTGAAGATGGGGGCACATTTTCTGCTGTTTTTCTAGTGACTCTTATGGATGCTTCATTGGTTCTTGTGCTTGGCTCAGGCCTTGGGAGGGTGTGTGTGTGGGCTGTAGACCTTCTTCGTGGCCATGTGTTTACCTTGACCCCTTGACGCAAACATAGAAGAAGTGAAGCTTTTGAAGACTTAAATGTCGCCATTTGGGGAGTTCTTCCTCAGTTTTCTTAAAGGGGTCTCTCTATTGTGCCCCGCAACCCCCAGCACCTCACACATGACAAAAGGCCAGTGTGGCATAGGTTTATCATATGAAGCTTGAGATGAAGTTATTTTTCTTTTTTTTTTCCGGCAGCACTGGGGATTGAATCCCGGGCCTGGCACACGCTGGGCAAGTAAGTACTCTACCACTGAGCTCCACTCCCAGCCTGGGGAGGATGTTATTTATTAATGGGTTGAACGGTCCTCACAGATGTCCTTGCCTCTGAATTCCATTTGCTTGACACGCAGTGATGGTGTGGCAGTGGATGAGGGCACATTGCTATCTGTCTTTGGAGACTATTTTAGGAGGCCCCAATGAATGAATGATCTTAGAATGAAAATGTACTTTAAAATGGTTCCAGAAGGTCAGTGTCATTAACTATGTCCAAAAGCTCTGCCTGATGAATATTAGCAATATTTTAAACCCCCTCCCTGTTCACATGGGACTTCTGCTGTCCTCCACCAGATTTTTGCACGTTCTTTTGCACCGTTTCCCCCTCCGGGACCTCCAGGGCATCTAACACAGAGGTGCTGGGGGAGCAGGGGGAGCGGGAGCGCACTGTTCCCCCCGCCACACACACACACACACACACACACACACACACACACACGGGTCCCTCAGGTCGGGGAGCTGAGGAACAGGCTCTTGCTGCATTTTGCTTCCTTGCAGTTCACTGGGCCCTTCCTGCCCTTTGCATTGGCTCTGTTTTGGTGCTCCCGACGCTCCTCCCCACCGGCCTGTCTCATCTTTGATGTAGTCACCAGGGACACAAAGCTCTCGGAAAATGAAAGAACAAGTCGTAGACTGAGAATGTTTGCCTCTGAGGAGAACACATGCTGGCACAACATCCCCACCGGTTCCATTTAAACCAAGGAGTCGGGAGCCCAGCAGGCCCCAGGAAAGATGAAAATTGGCACCTTGTCGGACTCGTGCTGATGGTCGCTCAGTGTCTGGGCCCCGTCTGCCACTAGAGATCTGCATTTTTCAGATGAAAATTGCTGGCTGGCCAGGGGCGGCTGCTGTTGCCTCACGCACACACGCCGCAGGTCGCTGCAAAGTCTGTTTTTCTGCTCCTCGAGGTCTCCTCTTTGTTTTTCTGAGATGTGATGAAATGGAACATACTTTTAAAAATAGACATTTTCTAGAGATGGCCTGGCTGGGGTTACTGGCTGCAGCAGCCTTACTTCTGCCCCAGGAGTCCCTTATCTCATCTCGACTGATGGGACATTGGCAAGGGCAGCTTGTGTTTTTTTTTTTTTTTCCTTCATAGCAGTCGTTCTAAATATTTTCCTTTGGATCACTTGTTTTTTTGCATACAAGTTGAAGATCAATAGTCTCTTAACTGCATTAACTTCTTTTCCCTCAACGATGACCCCCCCCCCTCATTACCAATGCAATACAGTGCTTATTAAAAGGAAAAGAGTCTAGGACTATGTACCTAGAAAGCCTGGGTTCCCCTTAAGTATCTGCTGGGGGCTTGTAGCTGGGAGAGAAGGCAAGTGGCCTCAGCCAGGGTTCATCTAGGCGGGAGCCCACTGGCAGCTTAGTGGGAGGAGAAAGGCAGGGGAGAGAGGGTTTAGGATACAGAGGCAACTCAGCAGTTGTGAAGGGTACAGGGCTTGAAGGCAGGTGCACCTGGTCATTCCCCATCTAGCTGAAGGATCTGGGTCTAGTTCTTTAACCCCGAGAACCTCTGCATTCTTATCTGAAAGACAGGGCTAGCAGCTAATAGCAGTACCTCCCGCACGAGTTTCAAGTAAGATAATGTCTGCAAATGACGATTTTCATGGCTATTTCGTGTTTGATGTTTATTGGAAGAAGCTCACAGGGCCCAGGTGACTGAGCACTGGGCAGATGGTCTTAACTAGGGCTAACTATGGCTTGCTAGGGCTGCCATAACTGCACTGCAGAATGGGCGCCTTGCATGACACACATCTTCTGTCTCACAGTTGTGGAGACTGGAAGTGCACGATCTAGCTGGAGGCAAGGTTGACATCTCCAGAGGTCTCTCTTGTTGGCTTGTAGGCAGTCTTCTTCTCCCTGGGTCTCTGATAAATGACCTTCCGTCTGTCTGTCTTAATCTCCTTTCTTTCTTTCTTTTTTTTTTTTTTTAAGATTCTTTTTTTTTTTTGAGAATTTTAATATTTATTTTTTAGTTTTTTCAGCGGACACAACATCTTTGTTTGTATGTGGTGCTGAGGATCGAACCCGGGCTGCACGCATGCCAGGCGAGCGCGCTACCATTTGAGCCACATCCCCAGCCCCTTAATCTCCTTTTTTAACAAGGACACCAGGCATGTGGGGCTAGGGCCCATCACATCAGCCTCATTTTAATTTCATCACATCTTTAGACCCTTTCTCCAAATACAGTTGTATTCTGAGGTACTGGGGATGAGGGCTTCAACATAAAAATTTGTGGGGACACATTTCAGCCTGTGACAGTCACTGTTACTATTCTTACATGGTTCTGTGGTCATGAGGGCCCTGAGGGTGGTTTGGGGTCCTGAGCACTTCTAGCTAGGGTCAGGAAGCCCTGAGCTGCACGTGCAGGCCCTATGGGAATCCCAGACTGACCCACTCACCAGCATCACCAACCAGCATCTTAAAAATCTGGATTGCTGGAGGCGCTGACCAGTCTCAGGGGAGGAAGGGGTCCTGGAACCCAGCATTTCTGGGTGCTCATAGAGTAGGTGCTTTTCTTGGAGGTGCCAGCAGGCTGCAAGCTAGCCCCCGACCTCCCACTTCATCTCCACGTCCTGCCCATCAGAGTTTTTAGGTTGGCTTGAGTTTAACTTCTGTCACTGACCCCAGCTCAACATGGGACCTGGATTCACTTGCCCTCCTCTGGACATCTGTAGAAGGTCAAGGCTGGGTGCCTTTGGGGTCCCTTAGGGACAGAAAGGCTGAAGTCGGCCTGGAAACCCGATCTACCCCAGACTCTGAAAATCTCTACCCGCGTTTGTCTTGCACAGGGGCTGGGGACCAGGTGCCATGATGGAAGTTTGGGGCCCTAGTCCCTAGGGAACAGACTGGGCCTGTTTGCCGTAAGGGTTACCACAGGTGGCCAGTGGGCCAGGAGCCCTGGGGCACTTTGGTTTCATTTGCTGTGCTCTGTGGTTGCACATGTGGATTTTGTTTTTTTTTTCCTCCTTATACAAAATAAGGGAATTTTTTCTCTTGTTACTCAAGATCGACATTTTCTTCTGAGGGCTACCCAAGTGTGAAAGAACCCACATCCTTTTGTGCATTTGAAATGCTTCTCTGGTCTCCTTCCCCATTTCCTGTGGTTGAGTTGTGGCAATCTGAAGACATTGTGTGAACAGATTTTGCCCAGGATCGGGGGAGCTCAACCGAGGGAAGAGTGACTGGGGCCTGTTTTCTGAGCATTGGAGGGTAAGACTGGCCGTGCACTCCAGGTAGATGTGAGCACTTGGCTTCGCTGAAATAATAGCTGTAAAGCTGGAACTTGCTTTGGGGTTTCATGGAGAAGGCTGCTCGAGATGTGTGCCTTGATTTGATGGGTTAGGGGGTGGCTGGCACAAGCAGCCGCCCCTGCTTGCGTGTGTGGGGGTGGTGGGCCTGTAGCTCAGGTCAGACGTGGCGTGTAGCAGAGGCGAATCTTGGTACTTGTGTAGATCCCTGCAGTGAGCATACGCAGCTGTCCTTTTTGCACAACCTCATGAAATGTCCCTGCAGTTTCAGGAATGGACTCTTTCCACCAAGGATCACTGTTATAAAATGATGACAGACCCTTCTGCATGGTGTCTGTCACCTTATCTGAGAGGATCTTGGATTAGAAGACCTTCTGATGGGCCAGACTCTTCTTAGACTCTATTTCTCAGGGCCTCAAAAAGTGAATCCATGGAAATCCTTTGATTTTTTTTTTTTTTCCCTGAGGACCCCTTCAGTCTCAGTCAGTTGAAGATTTTAGAGAAACAGATCAGAACTTAAGGTTTAATTCCAATTAGCAATTAGTTAAAGTAAACCTCCCCAGTGCTGTCCACCGGGAAATCCTGTTTCTGGAGGTGGACCAGCTGTGGACCACCCTGTTCAGGGACCCTGCCACCTACCCTGTCTTGACCATGTCAGACGGCACAGGGATTTTCTTTGGTTCAGTCTGAGCCTCAGCAACCCATTGTTTCTCTGAACCGATTTTTCTTCAGCTCTCTGCCTCTCTTTAATGGTGTCATCTTCCCAGACACTCCACCCAAATACCCCAGCCCCCATGTCTGTCCACTCTCCCCCCTGCCCCATTTTCCTCACCTCCTACCTCTCTGCACAGGCTCCTGTGCCCCCTCCCAACTGGACCCCATGACCAGTGGTTCAGGGGGACTTTTGCAAGCACACCCTGAGAGCTCTCTTGCTCTCCGCCTCCCTCTTCCCCTCTTTCCTGCTCACAGTTGCTGGAGACAGCGCCCTGGAGCTCATCCCTGCCCGCTTCTGTCCTTGCTCACAAATCTTGGGCATTCTAGAATTTCAGGGCTGGGCATCGGGAACTTTTGCCTGTAGGAACCAGAGAGAGTGTAGAATTGTGTGGTTTGGACCACTCGAGGCTCCAAGAGTTGGGCCAAGTGGAACGGACGGAGATGCAGGGGGAAGTTCCCGTATTTTGATTTATTTTCCTGGGGTGTGTGTGTGTGTGTGTGTGTGTGTGTGTGTGTGTAGTGTTTTTGTTTTGAGTTTTAAATAAGAGTAGAAGAAAGGGGAAGGAGCTCCTGGAAGAGAAGCAGCTAGTGGTAAAGAGGACGGGGAGGAAGGAGATGGGGCCACCGGAGCAGGAGAGATACGTCATTTGTAAGCAGTTCCTTGGTAGTTACAGAGCACCTCTGGCATCTGGCAGCCGCTTTGCTCAGCTTAGCCACTTGTGCCATTCAGACTGTGTAAAGACCTTGAGCCCCAGTGCATGGATGAGGAAACCGAGGCTCAGAAAAAGTATCTGCCCTAGGGGGTGCCCAAACCAGGGAGCGCCCAGGTACACGCAGCACCCGCTTTCCACTGTACCAGCACTGGGAGCTTCCCGCCCCCGTGGCTGTGGTCTTGGTGAGTTCAGACTCTGCGGGCATATCTTGGTGGGTAGGGGGTTCTCCAGGAGTGCAGAGCCCGGGCTGCTGCTCCTGGGGCCTGGGCTGCCAGGTGGGCAGTGATTTTCAAGGCACTTCACAAAGCAGACGAGGAGGGTGACGGCGAAGGCGTTGAAGGGGGAGGAGGCAGAAACAGCACTGGTTTGCTGATGAGGATGAGCCATTTCCTTGGTGATTGCTCTCGGTGGCCTTTGAGGATGGAATGTCCCTGACCTGTCAGCCTGGGTGTCATATCCACCTTCCTGATCACACTGCAGGGCTTAAGCTGTCCCAGAGCTGTCATTTCCTTGGCTGACTCCTCAGCTTACCTTGAACTGGGATTAGTGGAGCATGGCCATTTGGGGGGATGACGTGGCCTGAAGGGAACAGTGGGGGGAGGGACACTGTTCGAAGTACTTTTGCATTTGGTATAAGCAACAGAATCACGAACAGGTTCTGGAAACTTCAGCGGCTCATTTGATTTCCTGCTGTCTTCTAAAGACCGAGGATAGGGATATGTCTTTAGATTGTTCTAGCCATCGTACTGGTCTTTCCAAGGGGGACCTGGAGAAGTCAGTGACTGGAGGAGAGACGGGTCAGAGAGGCCAGGACCCAAGGACGAGACTGGTCCTGAGGCACACAGGTGACTAGAACCATCTCTCTCACGGTGGCTTCTCTTCCTGCCCACTGTTGGGAAGGGCTAGGTGCTGTAGGGTGAGTGCTGGACACATCTCCTCAGGCTCAGTGACTTCACAGCCCTTCAGATGCCTCTTGTGCCCTGAGCGTTGTCACTGGGCCGGGAGATGGCTGCTCACATGGTCTGCTGTCCACCGGGACAAGGATCTGGTGAGTTCCGATTTTTCTGATCTTCTTGGAAACAAAGCAGGAGTTCCCGGTCCATGGATGAGAGTTGTGTTTGGAACAAGACCTACTGCTTGCAAGTTTTGTGGCCTTCAGTGGGTTCTGTGGCCTCTCTGGGCCTCCTTGAAGATGGTCACAGTCTGTCTCGTAGGGCTCCTAGGAGGATTGTGTGGAGTCATGTGTATAAATAGTACCTTTCCTGCCACAAGCACCCTGCCCACTTAACTGCTGACAACAGCCAGGGTGTAGTAGGACATTCAGGAAGGACCCCAGCGCGTGAGGGTTCTGAACCCTGTTCCCGACACCCTTCCACGCTTTTACGTATGTCCACGTGATACCCAGGGAGGCTCCAGGAGGGCGTGGAGTACAGCCCCCGAAGGGTGGGGGCAGGAGGCATGCCCACTCTTGGGGAGTCAGTTGGGGAGCCCCGAGTGGGGCCAGCAGCCCTGCTCTAAGGCTTCTCACCCACAGGGGGAGATACTGCTTCTCATGTGCTTATCCACCATCCTCCCAGGCCAGCTCTGGGCCCCTTCCTTCCTGCAGTCTTCCCTGACGGCTCCTCACTGTAGAGCCCAGCGGCAGCAGTGCATGTAGGGGTTGGGGGACCGGCTCTGAAGGAGACTGCCTGGGGTTCTGTGGTAGGGGCCCTACCATGAGCTCAAACAGGTGGCTTAAATTTTGTAACCTTAGTTTTCTCCTCTGTAAAAGGGACCTAATGACAACCTTAGGATTATTACGGGAGTTAATTGAGGCAATGCATGCAAGGTGCTTAGCACAGTCCCAGTACCTAAGTGCTCAGTACCTATTAGCTGCTGTTACTGTTATTAGAGAGTGCCATACAGTCTGGCAGTTTGCCTCTGTGGCCTGTGACCTCATCACTATGTCAGGGCTTTCAATTTAGGTAATCTAGGAATCAAGAAAGTCAGGGTGGGAAGGGCCTTCTGCAGGACTGGTTTGCCATAATCACAATGACTAACACCCAAGACACTGGTAGTGCCAGGTGCTGTTTTAGGCACTTTTTCATATACTAAATTGGCCCCCATAGCAGCTCCATGAGGTTAGTGTTCCTATCATCCCATTTTATAGGTGGGCATATGGAGGCACAGAGAGACTCAGCTACTTGCTTGAGGGCACACAGCTGGTGAGGGACAGAGCTGGGAGTTGAACTCAGACAGGCTGATCTGTGCTAGTTATTCTGTGTTCTAGTCATTCACATGTCATTGGGCCCTGAGGTCCAGAGAGGGGAATGACCCCGCCCCCCTCCAGTCTCACAGCTGGTAAGCAACCTTGGGGCTTCTGAACCTTTGGCTTGTCTCCTTCAAAACCTGGCCCAGGGCCACACAGCACACAGGACGTGTGGGGGGCTTGAGGGACATGTGCTAGTCAGCTGTGAGCTGGAGAGGCAGCAGTAGGGTGGGCCCGGCAAGCCACCTTCCTCCTGCTGGCCCGGACCTCCTGCAGGTGGGGGACCCTGTGCTGGCTCAGAGGTGGAGCAAGTCCGGCTGTGGCAGGAGTTACAGGGTGATGAAGGTTCCAGGTGAACTGAGGGGTGCCCAAGGGACACTCTCATCCCTGCTGGGCCTGGCGGGCTGCCCGAGGAGCCTGGGAGCCTGGGGTGTTCCCTTATCGCTAGGGTGATTTTACTGGAAGTTCTTTTGAAGTGGGCTCAGTGACCCAATGGGGCTGAGTCACAGAGTAAACAGAATAAGCAGGGCCTGGGCTCCGAGGGACGCAGACAATGCCCGGGGCCGGGTCAGCCCCACAGGGCCACCAGGCCGGCTCCCTTCCAAGGCTTCCGGCTCCCTTCCAAGGCTTCAGAGGAGGCTTGGTTTGATGGGCTGTGGGCCATGTGCCCTGGGGTCCCCTTAGCTGTGCAGAGTCTCAGGCCCCTCCGAAACCTGCCCTTCCTCCAGGTCGCCTGGCAATCGCTGTGACAGTGAAGAGTCCCCCATGTGTGACCTCTGTCCCACACATCCAAACAGCTGGCCTGCAGCTCCTGTCTTCTGGAACTGTTTCCACTTGACTCCACTTTCTCTGGGAGGCATGTGGGAGTTGGGGGGAGCACCCTGCAGCCCTGCGGGGTGGGGGGTAAGCGGGGGAGCCAGGCTGATCCTGTGGTCCTCAGTGGCTTGGGCCTTTCTGTGAGGTGGACCCTCTTTGAGGGCCCAACATGACACTGGGCTGTTCCAGGTTTCAGGGTAGGTAAGAAGGTGAGGTGACTTAGGGGATCCAGACGAATTGTCACCCTTCCTAGGATTGGGTCAAGTCAGAGTGAGGGGCCATGCAGGGCATCCTTGAGTGCCTGGCTGCGAAGGGACTTCTGGTGACCTCTGAATCTGATTGTGAAACCCTAGAGGTCGATGACGCCCAACATCCACCCCTCAGCCCCACGGAAGTGAAGCCACTGACTTTGAAAGGACATCCGTGACTGGGGGGGCGGGGAGGGGGTGAGGGGGAGAGTTTCTCCTTTTGCTTTTTCCAGACGGTTCTGACCACACAGGCCTAAGACAACAGCTGCAGAGACAAAGCATTACCAAGACAATGTCATCTTTGGGCCTTTCCCCCTTTGTGATGTCCAAGGCTCTGGGAACATTGTGATAACTGGACCCTGTCCAATGTTAATCACGACCCCCACTGGCCCCAGGGAACCCTGCCAGCTGCCTGGGGTTGGGTGGGGTGATGCCCAGAGATGCAGATAAAGATGTCATGCTGCCCCAGGTCAGGCCCCAGAGCCCCGTCGGGCTTTGGGGACAGGGAAGAGGAACAGAATGTATTGGTTGGCCCGTGGACTCCCCCAGCTAGGGAGGGAGGTGGGTGGAGAGAAGAAAGGGCGCCTGCCAAGTTTAATTAACAGTGGAAACTGGCCATGGGGAGGAGAGAGACGATCTGAAGAGGAGGGCGGCTTACTGGAAGATGGGGCACTGCCGGTGCCAGTAATGAGAAAGGAGCAAAGCGTTCCGTTCCCGCAGTGCTTGGACCAGGGCTCTGGCCGCCTGCGTCCCAGGCAGGGCTGAGCTGAGACGGAGGTTCCTGGAGGTGTGAGTGGGAGAGTTTATTTGTACCTGCTTTCCCGAGTAGGCATCTTTGGAAAACAACCCACCAAGGTGCCAGCCAGCCTTCCTTGCCCCCACAGAGAGCAAGGAGATTTAAAAGATGACAGTTGAGGTTGGAAAGTAGACATGGTGTTTGACTCTTATTCCTTGTTGGTGACTGTGGGTGGCCTGGAGTGCGTTGAGCTTATCGTATGGAAAGAGAGATGATTCAAAAAATTTGTGAATCTCCTTGTTTAATTGAGAGCAAAAACGTAGAGGTGTTAAATGCATGGTAAATTGAATAGCATGGAAAACCAGGTGTGGTGGCCAGCACCTGTAATCCCAGCAACTTGGGAGGGTGAGACAGGAGGATTGCAAGGTGGAGGCCAGCCTCAGCTTAGCCAAACGCTGTCTCAAAATTAAAATGAAAAGGGCTGAGCATGTGGCTCAGTGGTAGAGCACCCAGGGTTCAATCCCCAGAATTGCAAACAAAAACAAAACTAAAAAACCCGTTAATAGTGGTGTGTGTTGGGCTTGGAATACAGAAGGCTGAATGTGGCTTATTCGCTTTTAATAGGGCCGTTTAGTGGGTAATTTTAGGGTGGATGGGGTACTTTGGTTCCATCTCCCTTCACGTGAGGTGCCGTGGCCCTTAGGACACCTGTTCCAGGTGAGTGCTGGCCTTGTGCCTTCCCTCCTGACCTTCCATCTCGAGGCAGCCCAGCATGCAGACGGTTCACCCCTGTTCCCATCTCTGCTCCGTAGACCATGCAGAGCACGCTGAATCCCTCTGACAGCACCGTAGGAAGGCGGGAACCTTCCCGTTCCCTGCAGTCCATGCTAAACACTCAGGTTCTTCAGAGATTCACAGAAAGCTTGATAACGAGGCGGTTGTCCTTCCTGGCCTCTGGCCTTGCCATTCCTAAAGTCCCTTCTTTTCTGGTTTTCTCTTCCCCTTCATCTCTTCCTGATGGGCATGCTTGTGAGCTCACTGGCATGCCTCTATATTAAGATTGTATCTCTGCCCTTCATATATGGTCCTCATCCTCCACCCAAGGTATCCCTGTCCCCTGGGGGTGTCTCCTGTCCACAGCCTCAGAGCCTCTTCCTCTGGGGAGCCTCCTGCCTTCCTTTCCTATTTGACCCATCCCTTCACCCCTTTCCCATCTGAGGGTGTGTAGTTACCAGTTGAGATGGAAGAGAACTCCTTAAATCTGGACTTGCTTTTCTGCTTCTGGAGCCTGAGATCTCGTTAGTTCTTGTAGCCTTCTGGCCCAGAGTCCTCAGACTTGTGTTGCATTAAGCCCTTCCTGCAAAATCCCACCTCGGGCTTCCCCGCCCTGCCAGTCGGTACCCTTCTTCATTGTGTGGTTCTTTGGTTCCAAGAACAAGACATCCTATTCCTCCCATGATATTGTTTTGGGGGACCTGCATCTCTGCCCCTTGATCTTTTTGTGACTCCCAGTCTTGTCTCCCGATGGCCCCGATTTGCCCTCTTTTTAAATTTTGCATTAGCTGCGGCCTTGAAGAGTAAAGCTCACTCTTTGTTTGCACTGCTCAGTGGGAATGGGATGGGACAGGGCATTGTGAACCATGGGACTGAACCTGTCCAGCGTACAGACTGGGGAACAGAGTCCAGAAGACGGAAGCAATTCACTCCGTACCACCAGCCTCTGGTTCATGAGCAGGGCCGGCTCAGAAACCGAGCTAATCCAGAGGTTTTTCCTAATGCCAGTCAGGTCATATCGGGTTTTGAAAATACTGGAATTGAAACCAAACCACCTGGAATGAACAACAGCAAAACAAAAAACTACCCAAAGCATGCACTGCTCTTTGGCTCTCTGATAGTGTAATTGCTCATAATGTTTTGAGTGATTTCTTTTTTTGTTTCTGGTGCTAGAGATTTGACCCAGGCCTCAGGCATGCTAAGTGCATGCTCTGCCACTGAGCTGCGCTGCCAGTGAGCAACTTTTATTAAGAGGCCGACACTGACTAAATCAGGACTGAGCTTACATGCAGTGAGGACATACGAGCAGGACAGTCAGGGAAAGAGTAGAGTTGGCTGGTGCTGAGTGCATGCTGCTGCCCTCTGCACGGAAGCCAGCCATGTTGACAAAGCTCTGGAGGAAAGCCCACAACTCACTGTGGCTAGTGTGCTCCCCTGACTAAGTTTTCCCCCAGGTGTCCCAACAAGAGGACTCCAGTTTCCCCTGCCCATCAGTTTCTGGAGCAGACACATGGGGGGTAAGGTGAGGCAGAAGGCTGGCTGGAAGCCCCCCAGTCCAGCTCCTGCCAGCCGTACCTCTGCCCTCAACTGCAGGTCCACAGGCCCTGGATTGGCGCTGGCTCCTGGCCTCACGTTGACTGATGGTGGGCTTCTCTGCCGGTGCTTGGGGAATGGACAAGTGGCCCCTTGGAGTCGTAACAAATGGTCTCCCTTCTGTCCCTAGGCTCCACCTACAGTGTCCTGTCCATCATGCCCTCGGACTCAGAGAGCAGCAGCTCCCTCAGCAGTGTGGGTAAGTACCTCTGCCCATGCCCTCCTTCCTGCAGGATGGCAGGTGGGTCAGGGCTCTGCGTGTGAACGGGACAGCCCTGAAGGGTTCCTGGCAGGGGAAGCTGGCAGACCATTCGTGGGATCATCTGTGTTGATGCTGTTCACATTCTCTCTTGGCAGCAAAAATCCAGCCCTGGTTCTAGGAGGGGTGGGCATGGGGATGTTTTGCCTTTTCATTTTGATGGGGCATCTGCTTTCTCCCTGAGCCTGTCCGCACCTGTCACACACTTCAAAGGCCTCATAGTACTTTCGTGACCACTCTCTGTGAGACTGACCCTCTGTAAGAAGGGCAGAGTGCCCCGAGGACAGGAACAGCCAATCCATGCTTAACTGGATATTTCCCTGAGCCTGGGTTCCTGAAGTCTGCAAAGTCAGGCCGGCCCTCCTTCAGTTCTCTAGGGACGTACCAGCAGGAAGGTTGTAAGGCACCCACAGCCTTGCAGCACCTCAGGCCCGTTCCCTGTGCTGAGCCCTGGGATGGTCTCTGGTGTCCCCTCTGTGATGGATGGGTACATTTGTAGCGCTGAGTCCTGAGGTTTTGGGCTGGAAGGGCCCACAGAGGTCATTTGGTGCAGGTGTTTTACTTTCCCACTCTAGGGAGATGGGAAAACTAACCCCGGGGGGAGTCTCATGCCTGAGATTCCAGAACTGGCCAGGGATGATGTCCCATTGTCAATGCACATCCTGAACTTCTCTCCTGGGCCTGGGGTGGACGTGTGATTGAGGGCAGATGTGGTCCCTTGGCTCCTGGATCTTGGGGGGGGGCAGTGACTATTGGGGTACAGGAGGTGAGTGTGCTGAGAGGGGCCGACAGGTACCAGCATCAGTCTGGTCTGCAAGAGTTTGCCAGGGCTGACATAAGAAAGCACCCCAGACCAGGTGTTTCAACAACAGGAACACCGCTGTCTCACAGTTCTGGGGAACAGAAGTCTAGGATCAAAGTGTTGGCAGGTCATCTCTCTGAAGGTGCTGGGAAGCATCTGTTCCAGGCCCTTCCCCAGCTCCTGGTGGTTTGCCCTTGGTCCTCAGCGTGTTGACTTTGGATGCATTGTCCTCATCTGTGTGTGTGTGTGTATATGTGTGTGTGTGTGTGTGTGTGTGTTTGCACGTGTGCGTGCGTGTCTGTCTGCACATATTCCCTTCTAATAAGGACACTTGCCCTATTGGTTTAGGGGCTCACCTAGCTCCAATGTGACCTCATTTTAACTTGTTTATCTGTAAAAGATCCTATTTCCAAATAACGTTCCCCTTCACATTTGCTGGATTAGTGCTTACATATCTTTTGGTGGGCTCGGGGGTTGTGGCTCAGTGGTAGAGCGCTTGCTTACCATGTTGAGGCACTGGGTTTGATTTTCAGTACCACATATTTAAAAAAAAAAAAGGTCCATCAACAACTAACAATATATAAAAAAAGCTTTTGGGGACCATAATTTAACCCATAACCATCTGTCTAGGGCTCAGGGAGGACTCTGTGGGGACCAGAACCCAGAGCTCCCCACAGTCTCCCACCGCAGGCTGACCATCCTTCAAGATGTTGGTGCACGTGGTTAGGGAGGTAGGGAGGTGCGGGGTGTAGCATGTGGAGTCCCAGTCTCTCCTCTTGTCCTGGCTAATTGGGAGCATTTGTCAACTATCTAACCTAGCTGGGCCTCATTTCTTCACCTGTAAGGTGGGGAGCTTGCTATGGCTCCATCTGTGGGGTGGTTGCAGTGGTTGAATTAATGCCTGAGATGTCCTCTTTGGCTGCTGCTGTGTGGGTGGGCATGACTGTGAGCTCTGGAACCGGCTTTTCTGGGTGCTCCTCTGGTATTTTCAGCCCACAGTCTTGGGCTGGTAGATCCTCCGTGGGTAATTTCCCCTTGAGATTGATGAGCAGGTAAGTGGTAGGCATGCCCAGAAGGGACATCAGGTGTGTCCAGAGGAAGCCTCACCTGTCGGAGTCAGGGACTCTGAAGCAGGAGATTCAGAGCCCTTGCCAGCCCCACCTCCAGAGCTGCTGGGGGCAGGAGTGAGACCAGTCTCGCGGGAGAAAGGGGAGGGAAGGCTTCAGAAGCTGTGAGTAGAGCCGCATCGAGGAGCAGAGCTACTCCTGGGAAACTCTGGCCCCCAGCCCACTTCCTGAGAACGCTCTGACCCTGAGGCTGGCCTGCAGCACGGGAATCCTGGCTGTTGTGTTGGTGGCTTTGAAGTAAAGAGCACTCGGGGGTCCTAGACCAGATGGCCGACACTACCACCTGAAACCCCGGCTGGCGCCAGGCGCAGGGCTTGAGGCGCCTGTGCTGTTGGATTCCCTGGCACTCCTTGAAGGAACAAGCCCTGGCTCTTGTCCGGGGGGACACTTGGTTTGCACAAGTTGTCATCCTCCAAGGATCGGCAGGAGGGGGTGAGTAGGACAGTATGGAGGGGTGAAGCTGTGCGGCCTTCCCTCTGCATGTGCTGGGGTGAGTTGGCCTCCCTGATCCCATGAGAGGGCTGCCGTGAGCTCATCTGACCTCCCCGAGGTCTCCGAGGGTTAGACGAGGCACCAGGTGGAGGTACCCACCGTGCTGACCATAAAGCGCCATGGATCCATCTTTTCCAGGACATCTGAGGAGTTGTTTTTTTTCTAGAGATGGATTTGACTTTGTCAGAGGTGGTGATGATGTCTGTCCTTAGTAGGCATGAGGGTCTGGGGACAGGCAGTGAGGGCATGGTGCGGGCTGGGCAGCATCACGTCTAGCTCGGCCATGAGCCAGCAGCCCCCTCCAAGCCGGCGCTCCAAGACTGGTGAGGGCAGGTCCAGCAGAGGTGGGGGACTGCTGGGAAGCTGAGCCAAGTGTTCTGCTGCAGTGGGGAGGACAGGGACGTGGCCTTGGGGCAGCTGCCCGGCTCCTTGGGAGCTTTGCTGGGTTCCAAGTGTGTCTTCCTCCTCAGGTCTTTGTTCAGGGCTCAGAGATGTGTGTCCTGCCCTTTGTGCCTTGCCCAGGGCTGGGGGATAGCTAGCATTTCTAGATCAGGCAGAGCCACAGAGGTTCCTCCTGGAGGTGTCAAAGCTGGCTGGGGAGAGGGTGGGTGTCCCCAGCCAAGGCCAGGCAGCTTGGCCTCAGCTGTCTGTGCTTGGTGTTCTCTCCTGTGAAGGGGGACGCTCAGGAGCCAGCCCGTGGGGCTGTGAGTAGCCATGACCTCAGAAGAGTGCCAGCACCTCCTGAGTACTGTCCAAGTGCAAGTTCACTCGTGTAACTGCCCACAGGCACCACTGGGAAGGCGCCGTCCCCGCCGCCCCTCCTCACCGACCGGCAGGCGAATGAGAAGGTGGAGAACCTGTCCATTCAGCTGCGGCTGATGACCCGCGAGAGGAATGAGCTGCGCAAACGCCTGGCCTTTGCGACCCACGGGACGACCTTTGATAAGAGGTATTAATTGCGCCTGCCCAGCCTCACGGGCAGGGGTTAGGGTGCTGACGTCAGTGCTGTCCCCTCTTGCACTTACCCTTAGCTCTCAGGGTCCAGGCTGCAAGGCCAGGGTGTCCAAACCCCACATCCCTAAGTGCTCCCCAGAGGCAGAACCTGGAGGCTATGGCAGGGGAGGGGGCAGACAGGCTTGTCCTGCTTCCTCCAGATAAAAAACAGGCTGTGGCCTGAGTCACACAGCTTAGAGATGGAGAAGGCGGTGTGTGGTATGTCCCCATCAGGCATTTGGAGTGGAGTGCTTATCTGAGAGGTGGGCTGTGTGTGTGTGTGTGTGTACACGTACCTGTTCTGTCTCCTAGAAGACCCCAGCCTGCCTTGTTGCTGAATGGAATATTCTTTGGTTTGTGAATACATTAACTGTTCTCTGCCACCCGTGTCTTAGGAAGGGTTCAGTCCACTTGGGGTCTTTATTATTTTGAAGGAGATCTTAGCTTTTTGGGTTGGGATTCAGAGGTACATACTAGAGCCGCTGAGTGGGACACAGAGAGTCTATGTACCTGCATGATCCAGGAGGACTTCCTGATGGAGGAGGGACGGAGAGCCATTTATCCTTTAGCTCCCATGCTGGTGGGTGTCTTAGGGCAGAGAATTGGTGTGAACAGTTTGAGTTAACTTCTTCCTATTACGAAAGGGTCTGTGCTTCTGGTATATGTTAGGGCTGCAAAGCCTGATTTTTTTTTTCTAATGTTTATTTTTAGTTGTAGTTGGACACAATAACTTTATTTATTTTTACGTGGTTTTGAGGATCGAACCCAGGGCCTTACACATGCTAGGCGAGTGTTCTACTGCGGAGCCACAACCCCAGATCCGCAAAGCCTGATTCTTGAAGTGGTTTTTAGGAGGATATGCTCCTTAGTCAGATGGCACAAAGACAAGATGAGAGAAAATGTGGACATCCTAACCCGAGTGGGTACACTGTGGCCCCAAGGCCAAATGCAGTCCCTTGTTTCACAAATAAACACAGCCATGCTCATTTATTTACATATTGTCCACAACTGCTTTTGTGCTAGAAGGGTACTCTGTAGCCCACAGAGCACAAAGAATTCGCTATCTGGCCCTTTTTGAAAAACGGTTGCTGATTTCTCTCTAGGGAAGGGATTCTCAAAACTTAAGCATGCACAGAATTTCCCTGGAGGGCTGGTTAAAGCACACTATGCTAGTTAACCTTCCCTCTCTCTGGAGCATGTGATTCTGGAGGTCTGTGACTGGGTCTGAGAATTTGCATTTCTGACAAGTTCCCGGGTGATACCAGAGCTGTAAATCTGGGAGGCCCATTTTGAGAACCAGTGTTCTTGGTCAATGTTCTCAACCTTGATTGCACGTTGGAACCCCCAGGGGGAATTTAAAAAGAAATTTGGGCCAGGGTGTATGTCTCCATGGTATAGCACTTGCCTGGCATGTGTGAGGCTCTGGGTTCAACTCCTAGCATTGGGGGAAGAAAAAATTCCGACGTCTGGGTCCCACCTCCAGAGATGCTGACGTAACAGGTTTTGTCATTGTTGTTTTGATCTGTACCCAAGATTGAGAATCACTGTTCTGAAGACAGGAGAAACTTCATCACAGGTTGCTGGTAGACCCAGACTCCCAGAACCTCCCAGAAAGCAAGGCAGCCACTTCTTGGCTCTCCAAGAGAGAGAGGTTCAGGCAGTCAAGGCTACTCTCATCTGAGGGATCCTGCTTCTGCTGGTCTGGGGAGCTGGGTTAGCTGAGTTTAACAAGCACTAGGGAGGTGGGGGGCGCTGACCCCAGGTCAATGTGACTCTTGGGGCCTGTGTTCACGGGCTGTTTACTTTGGGGCCAGGCCCTACCACAGACTGAATCCTGACTACGAGAGGCTGAAGATCCAGTGTGTGCGGGCCATGTCGGACCTGCAGAGTCTCCAGAACCAGCACACCAATGCCTTGAAGAGGTGCGAGGAGGTGGCCAAGGAGACCGACTTCTACCAGTAAGTGTGCCCGCGCGGCAGGGCCTGGCACCCGCAGAACAGCTGCTTTCTGCCCTTCTTTATCTCTGGACCTGTGCCAGGGGCTCTGGTTGTATTCCTGCCTCTGCAAGAGGAATTGTGCCTTTGGGTTTCCATTTTCCTAAGGGTAGAGGGAGAATGTTAACCCTTTCCGTCATCTGCTGCCAGCTGCAGAGCCATGTGAACGTGAGGCGGGGGGTCGGGCAGATCTCTGGGACTCTGTCCAGGGGCCTTCCTGCACCTTGTACCTGTGGGACAGGCATCTCTCCTTGGGTCTTCTGGCCCCCTCGTAGGGATTTGCCTTCTGATGTTTTCTGAGGTCCCAGTACCTGTAGGAACCAGGTCTGTGCCAGGTGGGGACTTGTGTCCTTTCCCTGTGATACATGAGCCCGTTTTCATGCCAGGTTTTAAAAAAGTGGTTTGAGTCTTTTTGGAATTTGGATGTTCACAGGCTTTGGCCCAGGGTTCCTCCCACCGTCTTATCATTCAAGAGTAATTTGCCAACTTTCTGGCCTGTGTCTTGAGTGCTGCTGGCCCTGCTGCCGGGGGCTCCTGTCTGAGATCTTTACTGGGGACTTGGGTGCTGGAGGGACTGGCAATGCCTGGAGATGGGGTGCTAGAGTCTGGTTGGGACTCACTGTGTGTGGGTGGGGGTTCAGCACACTCCACAGCCGGCTCCTGAGTGACCAGACTCAGCTGAAGGATGATGTGGACATGCTGAGGCGGGAGAACGGGCAGCTGCTGCGGGAGCGGAACCTACTGCAGCAGTCCTGGGAAGACATGAAGCGGCTTCATGAGGAGGACCAGAAGGAGATCGGAGACCTCCGGGCGCAGCAGCAGCAGGTAGGGCTGGGCGGCTGGGGGCAGACTGAGTCAGCCATCCCCCTGTCCTCCCATCTACCCACCCACCCATTCGTCTAGTTTTTCATTCGTATGATCATTCAGCAAATACTTCTGGGATGTCTGCCGTGTGGGAGACTCCGGGATGTTGGTGAACACTTGGCCCTCGTTCTCCCGGAAGCTGCAGCCCAGGAGGGAGACCAGTGTTAACCACACATATTGCATAGCGTTGTGAATGTTGCAGGGGCTACCAAGGAGGGTGGGCAGTTTGGAATGCCACACAAGGGGGCAGGTAGCAGAGGCATTTGACTGAGTTCGAGGTTTGGGAATCTGTAGCTTATTTCCTAGTGTGGATTTTGTCAGATTATAGATGCAAAGAAGTTTGGAAATGTTAGAGCCCTGTGCAAGTGAGCAGTGGAGCAGTCCTCACTTTGGCTTTTGGGTGGGAGTGTGGTCTCTTGCTCTTGATGCTCCCTGCATTCCTAGATGGTCTTTTCTTTGGCCTCGGCCAGCTTGTGGTTCACATGGACAGAGGTATGAGCAGTGGCCGAGTCAGAGCACTGGCTTCTGTGAGTGACATAGGCTGAGTTCTTCCCTCCTGTGGCTTGCAATCTAGAATAGCTCCACTGCTCAGGGACATGGAAAGGGCTTGTACTGGCTCTGTCTGAGGATGGTGGGGGACTTGGTATTGGGAGAAATTTCCAAGGAGAGATGGTTCCTCTAAGCACTGTGGTAATCTAACTAAGGAGAGAATGACTCCCCAGTAGAGAGCATTTCCGGGAGTCTTGGGTAAGCTGGTGTAACAACCAAAACTTTTCTGTTCATTTAGCATAATGTTACCTTTTTGCTTTCTTTTCATTTACAATTAAGAATTTTTAAATGCAAAACTGCTATAAAGCTGTAGACAATTTGGAAGTCTAATACGGGGTTCCCCCCACTGCCTTATCATTCAAGAGTAATTTGCCAACTTTCTGCCTCATCACACCCAGATGCACTCCTGTATTTCTTAAAACAAGGATATTCTCCCATACCACAGAAATGCAAACATTAATGTTGACGCACGATTGCCATCCAGTTTGTCAGACCCCATGGAGCTTTGCCAGTCTCAAGAGTGTCTTTTAAAGGAAAAGGATCCAGTTAGAATAAAGCATTGCCCATAGCTGTCACATCTCTTTGCTCTCCTTCCATTCGGAACAGTTTCTCAGACCTTTCTAGACCTTCATGACCTTGATGCTATTAAAGGTTATAGGCTGGTTATTTTGTAGGATGCCCCTCAACTTGGATCTCTCTGATCCTCGCGATTTGATTCAGTCTCTGCCTTTTTAATGGGAATACCCAAGAGATGATGATGTGGGCTTCTCATTGCATTCTCTTGATGGGGACTTAGTTTGTTTAGACCTGCCACTGATGGCGTTCTCTTTGATTAAGTTGGCATCTCTTCCAGGCTTCTCCACGGCAGAGGGCTTTCTTTTGTTCTTCCTTCCCTTCCTCCCTTCTTTCTAGCGTCTCTGTTTCCTTCGACATGGACCTCAGTATATTTCACTTAGTGGATTATAATCCATTGTGGCTAGGGGTAGCTTCTAAAAGCTGCTTCTCAGGCTGGGGATGTAGTTCAGGGGTAGGGCGCTTGCTTAGCATGTGCGAGATCCTAGGTTTGATCCCCAGCACGCTACTCATGCACACACACACACTTAAAATTTAAATTAAATAAACAAATAAAAAGAAAAGCTTGCTTTTCCATTCTTTCAATATGCCCCCTCATTCTTTTAGTACTTTCTTGCTCTGTGCAAAACAGGTATTCCAGGCTCATTTTATAGTTTCCTTGCCCTGGACCCTGGTACCAGTCATTTTATTTCTCCAGGGAGTTCTTATTCCTTTTAATGGAGAATAGTATTAGGAAGCAAGATGTGAGAGCTGGGGATGCTTGTAGCTATTGGAGTATCACTGCTGCAGACCCTTACAGAGGACAGAGGTAGGGAAGAACCAAGTTCCCACACAGTTCACATCTATATTTCTGTATCTAGATATGTATTTTTGAGAACTAGGAGTCAGACACAGTGGTTGCTTCCCTGAAATCCCAGCAACTCAAGAGGTTGAGGCAGGAGGCTCACAAATTGCCTGTGCAAGTTAGTGAGACCCTGTCTCCAAAAAGGGCCGAGGTTGTAGCTGAGCTGCAGAACACTCCTCGTTCAATCCCAGTACCACAAACAACAACAAAAACATGAGTTCATACCGACACTTCCACTTTTGTCATCCATGTTCTTTCTAGTTGTCTTCCTTTCAGTTTTGTAACTCCCCGTTAAAACAACACTGGGAAACCTGATTCCTATCATTCTTTGTGTGTGTGCGCGTGCATGCTTGTGTGCTTGTGCATGCGTGCTGGAGATTGAACCCAAGGGCACTTAACCACTGAGCCACATCCCCAGCCCTTTTTATTTTTTATTTTGAGACAGGGTATTGCTAAATTGCTTAGAGCCTTGCTGAGTTGCTGAGGCTGGCCTTGAACCTTGTGATCCTCCTGTCTTAGCCTCCCGAGCCCCTGGGATTACAGGCATGTGCCACCATGCCTGGCTGGTTCCTATTATTCTTTTGTAACTTTTTTGTTTGTTTGTTATAGATGGACACAATATCTTTATTTTGTTTATTTATTTTTATATGGTGCTGAGGATTGAACCCAGCGCCTCACAAGTGCGAGGCAAGCACTCTGGCACTGAGCCACAACCCTAGCCCATGGTTCCTATTATTCTTCATCTATTTACTTACATGATCAGTCCCCCTTTATGAACCCACCACCCATCCCCTCTGCAGTCTTCCCCATACCAATTTCTTCTTGCCCTTCATAGGTCCTCATACCCCACACTTTCCTCCCACCAGTACATGACTCAACAAGAACCCCCCACCCCAGCCCCTGATAGCAGGCATCCTTCCCCCACCCTCCTTGCTTCCTGTCTCACTATTGGCTTTAAGGTTAAATCATTAAGAAAGAAAAAAGGACATGGTTTTCTTTTCATTTTTATTTTTTCAATTTTTGCAAGATTAATATGTATTTTGCAACAAAAAACAAAACAGTCAGTACAGAAATTTAAAAAATAAGTAGGCTTCCTTAGTCTCATTTTGCAGAAATCACTATGGTGAGTGTACTGCCAGGGTGAAGTTGAGATTTTTATCTGTACCTTAGAGCCCTTTTGTATCTTATTAATTTCACAAAATGAATCATATAGTACATTTTGTTGCTAACATTTCTTTTTTTTTTTTTTGCTTAATACATCATGTTTGTCATTTTGTCTTAGTACAGATTCTACTTCATTGTTTTGCAAAGCACTGAGTTACATAAAAGCACTGTAATTGATTTAACCATTCACCTATTGGCTGACCCTTGGGCTATTTCAGGATTTTCCGTTATGAATTCTATTCTATTGAAAAATTTGCTTCCATCATTTATTTTCTTTCTCTGGTATTTACTGAGGTCGTTGGTGGTGTACTCAGAGCAGAATCAGTTAGGGACATGAGAGAGATGTACTTGGAGCTGTTGGTAATCTTTTTCATGAGTTCTGGATTGAGGGAATTGGTTATGTTGGTCCAGCCTAGAACCTGGGCAGGGATATCTACCTGTAAGCCTGCCTGTGGGAGTCTTGGTCATGGAAAAAAATTCCTGAAGGGGAAATAAATGTAGGCTAGGGCAGCAGGAGTCCACTCTGGGGCCAAGAGCCATGCAGATCCTGGGAGACTCCACTGCCTCCACCTGTGGTGTGGCCTCAGAGAGGGGACTGCAGGATTCCACCGTCTTCCCTGTCCTTTTAGGGTTCAGGAGGTGTGTGAAGGGTGCTTTTGGAGCATTGCTGTAAGAATGAAATGAGATAGACACGAAGGAGAGAGCCTGCTCCAGTTCTAGTCTGTACCACCTGAATCCCCACCCTCCTCAGGAGACCTCCCTCCTGGATGTCCATAGAGCTTCCCAAGACTTTCAGGGGCTTTTTTTAGAGGCAAAAAACATTCACCTTCAAAGAAATTCTTTTGAGTGTTCTGAG
Organism: Marmota marmota marmota; assembly: GCF_001458135.2. Taxonomy (NCBI): domain Eukaryota; kingdom Metazoa; phylum Chordata; class Mammalia; order Rodentia; family Sciuridae; genus Marmota; species Marmota marmota. The sequence continues at coordinate 1,642,099 of NW_025999946.1, forward strand.
GCAAATGAAGAGGGAGTTAGTTACGGTGGTGAATCAAGGTGCCCAAGGGACCGAACAGCCAGCTGAAGACTCAGGGTCTTCCCTGCATGGGTGGTGACTGCCCACCAGAGAGGTGGGTGGCCCTTCCTTGTCTTCACCTGTACCCTGCTCTGTTCCCTCACCTACTGCCTGCTGGTTTTCTTTACCCTCTCTTCCAGTATAAACTTGGCTCAGTTAACCTTTGCCTTGGGGCTTAGTTTGGATTCACTCTTGAGAGATTCATAATTGCAAATGTGTTTGTGGCTCTTAATCCAGGGGAAGTTCCGCGGCCATGCTAGGATATGTGAGAGTGGGGCTTTCTCAGTGCAGCAGAACTGGTCTCGTGTGATGTCTGGAGACAGAATGATACCACATATCCTAACTGGCACCGCGTGCCTGTGCATTCAACACTCAACAGGTTGCCCTCGTTATTGTTATTATTCTGGACTTGCCTAGTCTGGATTAAAATCTGCCTCATTGAGAATGTGGAGAAGCTGGAACCTTTGTACATTACTGGCAGGAATGTCAAATGGTATAGTCACTGTGAAAATGGTGTAGCAATTCCTCAAAAAAAACAAGTTACCACATGATCCATTCCTAAGTGTATGCCCAAGAGAACTGAACATATAGTCCACACAGAAACCAGGATGTTTGTAAAGCAGCCCCAAAGTGAAAACAACCCAAATGGCCACCCACTTATGAATGAATAAGTAAAATGTGGTATATCTCCTCAATGGAATATTATTTAGCATAAAAATAATATATGTGATAATGTGGGTGAACCTTGAAAACATGCCAAATGTTATTAATGTTATTCTGTTACTGAAACCAATATCTGAGATAATCAGCTCATTTGGAGGAAAGGTTTTTTTTTGCTCAGGAGGTTTTGGTCCACAGTTGCTTGGCCCTATTGCTTTTGGGCTTGTGGCAAAGCAGTACATTGTGGTGGGAGCATATGGTAAAAGACATGGCTCATGCCACGGCAGTCAGGAAGCAGAGAGGGAGGAGGGGCTGGGTTCCTAATGTCCCCTTGAGGTCATGTCCCCGTGACCTTACATCCTCCTCTCAGGCCCCACTTTCCAATGGTTCCACCACCTCTCAGTGGCACCACAGCCTGGAGACCAACCCTTTTAATAACAAATGGGCCTTTGGGGGACGTTTCAGATCCAAACGACAGTAGCAATAAAAGGAAACAGTCCCAAAGTACCACGTGTTGTGATTTCAGGCATAGGGGACGTCCAGCACAGGGAAGTCCTTAGAGGTGGGAGATTTGTGATTGTCTTGGGACGGGATGGGGGAGGAGGATGGGGAGTGAATGCCAATGGGACGGGTTTCTTTGGGGATGGTGGAAATGCTCTGGAATTAGTGGAAACCTTGAAGATTCATATCCCTGGGCACATAGGATGGCTGCGGAGTTGTACCCCTAAAAAAGAGAGAATGTGTGATAATGTAAAAGACAAAGAAGGCTGAGAGTAGTTGCCACCTTCTCTTTAAAAAGAATGTTTTCTTTAATTTTTATTTCCCATTCTCTTGCTTCCTAAGCACCAATATGCTTTTTTTTTAAAACCAGGGATTAAACCCAGGTGTGCTTAAACACTAAGCCACATCCCCAGCCCTATTTTATATTTTATATTTTATCAGAGACGGTCTCATGGAGGCTGACTTTGAACTCGGGATCCTCCTCCTTGGGATCAACCTCCCGAGTTGCTGGGATTATAGGTGTGCACCACCGCACCCGGCTTCAACACGCTTTTTACATACATTCAGAGTGCAGTCATCCCTTCCCCATCCCTCTCCTCTCTTCCCTTTTCATATTCACCCAACAACTGTTGTGGGAGGGTTTTTCTCCCCACCCCGCATTCCATTTCCTGCAATCCTTTCGTTTCCTATAACGGTGGCCCTTAGTGGCAGGGTGTGTGGTGGCCCTTGGTGGCAGGGTGTGCGTGGGTAGGTCTCTGGATGAGTCCTGGTTGTTGAGTTCCTCCATGTCAGCCAGATTGATGATCTTCAGCAAGTGCCACCTGCAGGCCCCACTAGGAGGGGAGGCTTGGGAGGGAGGGATGGGGTTTTGAGCTGTCAGGCTCTGGAGTAGGTGCCTAGCTTTGGAGTTACCAGGTGGAGGGTAGGCCAGCGGCAGAGGAAGCAGGGGACAGAGATGGCCTCAGCTTGCTCCCCACTGGGCCTGAGGGCAAAGGTTGGCCTCCCTGGACAAGGCTGGTTTTGTTGCCTGGTTCCTCCTACGCCTTGTAAACTTGAAGAGGCCCTTGCAGGGTAAATGGTGCTATTTGACTTGCATGTTTGCTTGAGGGATTTGTGGGGCCTCCTAGTCCTCTGCATGATTTATCTCAGAGGAAATGAGGCAGCCCTGGGCCAGGGCCTGGGCCTGGGCCCCTCTCCCACTTGAGAGCAGCAGATAGGTGCTTTGTTCTGTGTGTGTATGTGCGAGGGGAGGGGCCTGTTCATCTGTTAGAATGCGCCATCTTGGATTCTTCCAGGCTTCCTCAGGCATGCCCAGGAGATCCTGGGTGGAGGGTGACAGGCCCTGGCTGGCGAAGCAAAGTGGAGGAGGATTTTGTATCATTCTTTCTTTACTAAAATGATGCATATTCTTTGGTTAGAAAAGAAAAAGAAAAAAAAAAACCTTCAAACAATAATAAAGGTACTTCCCGCACCTCAGTCTTACTCTAGAAATGACCAACCTCTACGTGAACCCCTTTGGAAATATCCTTGTGGACACTAGTTTTTTGTTTGTTTTTGTTGTTTGTTGTTTTTTCGTGTTTTAACACATATATAAAGTTTTATTTCCTGAAAATTGCCTTTAAATTTTTTTTTGTTTTAACCTTATAATGTATCATGGATTTTCTTAAATTTTTTGTGACATTGAACATCCAACAGAGCATTTCTGTTTCGTTGTCAGTAATGTCTGACCCCTGTTCTGCGTTGTGTATGGAGCATTTTGATTGTCAAGACTTTTTCCTTATTACAAACAGTTTTTAAGAGGTCACATATACTTGTTTTTTTTGTTTGTTTGTTTGTTTTTTTAATTGGGGATCAAATCGAGGTCTCTCACATGTTAGACAACTGCTTTACCACTGAGCTACACCTTCAGCCCTTTTTATTTTTTGAGACAAGGTCTTGTTAAGTTGCCTAGGCTGGCTTCAACTCGCAATCCTCCTATCTTGATCTCCCACTCAGCTGGATTACAGGTCACACATACGTCTATCTTTATGCTCTTTAGTATTTATGTTTTCAATATGATTCTTAGTAATTCTAAAATTACTGGGTTCAAGGCAATGCACATTTTCCTTTTCATAGGTCCTGCTGATTTATTTGGGAAACTTAAAAGGTCTCAAGAGTTTGCTCTCTCTTCCTCCTTTCTCTACCTTTAAAATGTATTTTTTTTTTTTTTTTTTTTGCCGGGTGTGGTGGCCCACATCTGTAATCCCAGAGACTTGGAAGGCTAAGGCAAGAAGATTGCAAGTTTAAGGTCAGCTTCAGCCACTTGATGAGACCTTCAGAAAAATTAAGAAAATCCATGATACATTATGAGGTTAAAACAAAAAATTTTAAAGGCAACTTTCAGGAAAACACGAAAAAACACAAACAACAAAATAAAAATAGAATAAAAACAAAAAGGGCTGGGGGAGTAGTAACTCAGTGGTAGAAAGTCCCCAAGTTCAATCCTCAGTACTGCAAATAAATAAAAATAAAAGGTCTGGAGATGTAGCTCCATGGTAAAGCACCTAAAAGTTTGGCACCAAAATAAATAAATAGACAAACAAATAAGCTAAAGCCAGACAGGGTTGTGCATGCCTGTAATCCCATCAGCTCAGGAGGCTGAGGCAGGAGGATCACAAATTCAAAGCCAGCCTCAGCAACTTAGCAAGGCCCTAGGCAATTCAGTGGGACCCTGTCTCAAAAAATAAAAAAAGGGCTGGAGATGTAGCTCAATGGTAAGCACCCCCCCCAGGTTCAATCCTTGTACCAAAAATAAAAAATAAATAGGCTAAAAAATAAAATGTTCTTTTCTCTTTCCTAATTAATTCACGAAAGTTGACTTTCCTTTTCAAGTATCCCAGGTGTTCTCTTCCATCATCTCTAGCTGGGGAGCTAGACATTTGACCGGAGCTGTGTGTGCATCTGTGCATGTGCATGCCTGTGTGTGGGCATGGGTGTGGAACTGTTTACTGAGAACATAAAGAAAAAAGACGAAAAGGAAAAACTGTAGACTAATTGGACTGTTTTTCACTTCTTCTGAGTCAACTGTGGCCACAATCTCCCATGTTTCTTCTGAGGCCGTGTAGGACAGCCCAGGCATGATTCTGAGCTCTGCTTGTAAGAGAAGTTGAGGAACGTTTTGGGGGGAGGCAGTGTCTGTGAGCCTCCTTGAATGTCTGGCTGCTGTGCTGTGGGAGGGATGAGTCTCTGACTCCTGGGCGGCAGTGAGAGTCGGAGGTAGAGGGGCTCAGAAAGGTGGAATTCCCCTCTGAGTATGCAGGATGTCCTCATGCAGAGTTTACACCTGTGTGGCGCATTGAGGTTGGAGGTGATGGTGGTGGAAACAGGCCAGGGCCTGATGGCTCCCTGGAGGTCTCTTCTGACCCTAGGATCCCTCCACATTGCTAGGTTAACTATCAGAAAGGATTCCTGGTTCTGCTCTGGGATTTCCCTGACCTGCCTGTCTCACTAGGAATTTGTGGCACATCCTGGCTGCCCTGAATTGTCTCTGGATCGTCATGAGCTCCTCAAGGGGAGGGCATTTGGGGAACCATTTTCCTGCCCTGGTTATAGACTCCATGGCCTACTCTGTCCTGGGAAAGTTGGCTCCTGCTGAGCTCAGAAGGAGGCCTCTGCTCTGCCTCCTGTCAAGGCCACCTTAAAAATTAGTTTCTTACTAAAGCTTGGTACAACTGTAGGAAGGCATCGGGCTGTCCACCCAAGACTGCCACCTGGTGGGACACTCCGACAATGGCAGCAGGTTCTTCTGCAGTAAACCAGACCCCCTCCCAGCCAGTGAGGGTCCTTACCTGGCTTAGGGGCTGTGTAGAGTGTAAAGCATCTGAAGTTGGTTTTTAGCCGGCATTTTTGAGGTATTGTTCACAAATAAGGGCAACCCCGTGTAGAGGCCGACCTTTTCAGACGTGAATGGGAGTTCTTGGTGATTGACAGATGTCTGGAGAGCTCTCCCTCCACCCTGAGTGACTTAGGTAGCCCCTGTTTTCTCAACTCTAGGTAGAGGGCACTGTCGGGTGAGGCCCTTGGTGTCCTCCAGATCACACTATCTGCACCAGGACAGATTCCGGGCACTTTGTCTGGTGCTTTGGGCCCAGTTATCGTTGCTCAGGTGATTGATGGAAAAGGATAATGATATATCTTCATCTCACACCACACCCAGAAATATATTCCAAGTAGTTTAAAGATTTAAATGGGAAAAATAAAACTTGACTACCTTTTAGAAATAACACTGGAGAATCCCTTTATGACTTCAAGGTAGGAAGAATTTGTTAAACGACCAACACACAAAACTAATAGATCTTGGCATATTAAAATGTGTAACTGGGGCACAACAAAAGACCCTGCCAGCCAACTTAAGACATATATTGGAGACATTTGTATTACAGATAAATAGGAAAGGGTTAGTGCCTGGAATTTGAAAATAGCTCCAGAGACAGGAGAGGGAGAGAAAGGTCAAGAGAGGGAGGGAACGAAGCCAGGAGTCAAAGGATAGGAACATATAATTCATAGGAAAGATGCATAATCCATAAACATAAAGAAAGTTGCTCCAAGTCCAAGCTATGAGTTTTAAAATGAGAGCATGTTTTTGTTTATGAGATTGGCAGTACTTTAAAAAACCTCACCATTTGACAGTAGCCAAGAGTGGCAGGACAAACCAAGTGTCTATTGGGGAATGAATGGGTAAACAAAATGTGGTGTTTCAGGATATACAGTGAAATATTTTTGAGGAAGAAGAAGGCGGTCCAACCCATGTTCCAACGTGGGTGAGCCTGAGGACATTACGCTGCATGAAATAAGCCAGCCGCAAAAAGACAAAATACTGTCTGATCCCACAGATGGGAAGCATCTGAAGTGGTCAGCTTCACAGAGAAAAAGTGGAGTGGTGGTTGTCTGGGGCTGGGAAGGGGGACCATGGAGTTGTTTAATGGGTACTGAGTTTCAGTTTTGCAAGATGGGAAAAGTCCTGGAGATTGGTTGCACAACAGAGTGAATGTACATAAAACTGCTGAACTGCACGCTTAGAAATGCTTCACATGGGCAAGAGGGTCAGTTTTATGTTGTTGTGTTTTGCCACCAATAACATAAAAAGAAAAAAAATCTGAATGTACTGTACCTTGGCAAGGGTGTGCTGGTGTCAGTCACTCTCAGAGCTTCTCCCACAGCTGGTGGGGGTGTAAATTGGCATAGCCAGAGCAATTTGGTGCTGTCCAGTAAGTGTGGAAAATCCATATCCCAAGACTTAGCCACTCTGCTCCTAGAGAAAAGGAGATGTGTGTGCAACCCTGTTTTTTGGGGGTACTAGGCATTGAACTCAGGGGCACTTGACCACTGAGCCCCATCCCTAGCCCTATCTTGTATTAATTCAGAGACACGGTCTCACTGAGTTGCTTAGTGCCTCACTTTTGCTGAGGTTGGCTTTGAACTCAGAATCCTCCTGCCTCAGTCTCCTGAGCTACTGGGATTACAAGTGTTCTCCACTGTGCCCAGCCTAAGGACAGTATTATTAATATTAGCAAATATGTGGAGACAGTGTGACCATCTCTGGATCAGAAGGAGGAGTGTGACATATTCACACAATGAAGTGCTACTTGCATCTACTTGACTGAATCTCAAAATCAGCAGTGAATAAAAAGCACCTGGGGGGCTGGGGATATAGTTCAGTTGGTAGAGTGCTTGCCTCGCATGCACAAGGCCCTGGGTTCAATCCCCAGCACCAAAAAAGAAAGAAAGAAAGAAATCATGCAAAAAAATCACCTCCAGTGGCATGAAACCACGGAGAGGCTCCTGCCTTGGTGGTAGTGTCGCATTGTGCACGAAGGTGGTCAGCAATAGGCTGGGGGAGGGAGCGAGTCCTTCTGGTGGGGATGGGATAAATGGGAAACTAGGCAAGAGAGGTGTGCTGGGAGCTTTAGCAACCTCTGTAATGGTCTACTTCTCTGTAAACAGTTTGGGGCGCAGTATGATATTAAGATTAAACAGTTGGGTATATAACATTTGTTACATTATTAGCTATCCTCTTCTCTATGTGTGGAAGATTTTTTTTTTTTTTTCTAAAGGAAGATGTTAGAGGACAGTGTGGGGCTCAGCACCTGGTTTTCCATCCGTGTCTTGGGGTGTATTCCTCTTTTGCCACAGAGAAACTTTTTAATAGAACAATGGAGGTCTTAACTGCTGAGGAACCTACTTGCCACTTTTTTAAAAAAATTTATTTTTTAGTTGTATTTGGACACAATACTTTATTTATTTCCTTTTTTGTAGTGCTGAGTCTTGAACCCAGGGCCTCGCATGTGCTAGGCAAGCGCTCTACCGCAGAGCCACAACCCCAGCCCCTCATCAGCCACTTTTTAAAATGAGTTTTGTATTTCGGCAACCTCGTAAGACTTCCTTTGAAGGGAAGAGTTCTACTTAAAAAATAAATAAAGACAAGCAAGGCACAAGAATGAACCGGTGCCTGAACCGGACTTCGCCTCTGACCGGCTGCGGTCCTGGGGTCTGATCCTAGGTCTTAGGGGAGCGAGCTCCTTCCCTATCTCGGTGATTCTGATTTTTAAATCACATGCGCTTTTCTGTTTCGAGGTACTTGTGTTTTTGAGGCCGACTCTGCCTCTGAAGGAATATTCCATGCTCTCTGGTCCCGGTTCTCTGGGCTGCAAAGATCTTGTGATAACTCAGCCCACGCGCAGTGAGCCAGGTGATCCCAGGCTGCTGAGCTGCAGGCACTAAGCAAGCCTTTCCGGTTCTCTCCTGTCATTTGAGAAATAAGGAAACTGAAACCCTCAAGTTGGTGACTCACTAAGGGCTCAGGTCCCCTGAGGATTTCAGCAGAAGTCGGCAGGCCCCCCTCACAGCTTTTTAACTCATCTCCCCCTGCTCTTGAATAGCATCCCGAGTGAACTTTAGCTTCTGTAATTCAGAGTAGGGTGCTTCAAAATTCTCCATGGCTTCCTGTTTCTTTCAGGCCATGATCCTCATTGTGGGCTCTTTTCCAAGGCTCTGTGAACTGGGTGGCTACAGCTATACTACCTATTCCTTTTTGCTGTTCTTAGCACACATTTGCTGGTTCTGCCCCAGGGCCTTTGAATCTACTCTCCCAGCTGCCAGGTGTGCTCTTGGCCGCTCTTCATTTTGTATCCAGACAGATGTCACCCTTTTAGAGAGGCATCCCTAGACCTTAGCCTTCCACTCTGCTGCTCAGTCTCTTCAGCCTGTTATCCTATTTTATTTTTATTTTATTTGATGTCCCTTCTCATGCTCTGAGGTCAATTGATTTGATCTGTGTGCCTGTATCCTCCTATTAGGATCAAAGGTCCATGGAGCACAGTCTCTTTCCACCCTGCCTCGTGTCACCAACACTTAGAACAATACTAGACACTTTAGGTGTTGTTTTCAGGAGTCCCCAGCACCACCTCTGGATTCTGCAATGTGCTGGGAGAACTCACAAGGTCCAGTGTGTAATCGTGGTGGTAAAAATTCACAACCGTGGGACGTAAAGCCAAATCAGCAAAGGGAGGAAGAGCTACGTGGGGCAAAGTCCGGAGGCAGCCAGGTGCAGGTTTCCAAGAGTCCTCCCCAGGGCAGTCACACTGGACACACCCGACCCCTCCAGCACAGAGTCGTGACAGCCCACGTCCAATGGGGCTTCTGGGGCCATCTGCTGGACACCTAGTGCCTGGGCTTTTCACTGGGAGCTGGTCACCAGGATGCCCACTGCCTAGCATGTACCAAGATTCTAGACTCCCAGAGAAAGTAGCACAAGCCACACAGCTTGTGTAGTCTGGGCACCACGGGCCACTCTTATCACGTAGGGGACGATTTATATCAGCGTTGAGAGATGCTGCTGGTGTGGGTTCCCGGACGCACCCAGCAAGTAGTCAGCCTTGCTGTGAGCCTGTCCAAGGCGGGGCGTCTCCGGCTCTGCCACGTTAACTTTTCTCTACATGACAATAAATATTTGAGAATGAGCAAATCTGGATGAATCAGCCCAGTGCGACTGCAGGGCACGTAGGACCAGACACCTCGTAGGACCAGACACCTCGGGGACTCCTGGAGGCCTGTCCCAAGCTTTGTCACCAGGGAGGAGGTCTGTCCTGTCCACCCCGCCCCCCGCCTCTTGTGAGCATAACTCCCTGTGGCCAGGTACTGAAGCACAACGGGTCATCAGAGATCCTCAACAAGCTGTACGACACGGCCATGGACAAGCTGGAGGGGGTCAAGAAGGACTACGACGCCCTGCGGAAACGGTACAGCGAGAAGGTTGCCATCCACAACTCAGACCTGAGCCGCCTGGAGCAGCTGGGCGAGGAGAACCAGCGCCTGCTGAAGCAGACGGAAATGCTGACCCAGCAGAGGGACACGGCCATCCAGCTGCAGCACCAGTGCGCCCTGTCCCTGAGGAGGTAGGACCCCGGCAGAAGGCGGTAGGGAGGAGAGCGGCCTAAGAGCCAGATGCGTCTTCTCTGCCAGACTCCCAGCCGCAGCTGGGGGAAGGCGGCGCAGGCTGTAGCGCTTGTCAATCAACAGGTATTTCTGTCTGGGAAACTTTTTTTTTTGACACTTAATGTGTCTCGGGAGTTGTATCTTCTTTCTCCCATCTGAGCAACCCATTGTGTTCTGAGCATTCTGTCTCTTAGGTCTCCCCACAACCCTCTCCTCCTGTCAGTTTTCAGGGCACCGTGTCTCCTACAATTTTCATTTTTTATTAAGGAATATCATCTTCAGAGATGTGATCCCCTCCCTCTGACGGTATTGCTTTAAGTGCATTCCTGTAGAACTCGAGCTCTCGGGAGCATTTCTTGAAAGGTGTTCTCTGGGTATAAATAGGTTGGGGAATTGCTGGATTGAGCCCAGATGGATTTCCCTGCTGCAGGACTTGCCAGAGCTTTGATTTGTCCCAGAGAGGACCAAGATGTAGAGGCCATCAGGGAACCCACATAGGTGGTTTGTGATGGAGCCCCTTGCAGGATTACTGTTCTCTAAGAACACATTTTGGGACATGCTACTCTAGAGCAGCAACTCTGACTCTCAGGTTGCCTGTCCGTGTGGAAGGTGCAACCTGGCCTAGGCAGACCGAGCTAACCTCGTGACCTTGGTCCCTTGCTCACAGTGCCAGGCCATACCATCCCTGTCTGTAAAATGAGGAGGTTGCAGCAAATCATCATTAAGGCTTTTCTGTGTCCTCTGTTGAGATTCTGACATTGTTTTTTTTTTCAAAATAAAGTGGTTTGGCGTAGAAGGAATACGCAGTTATTTCTAGTAGAGCAGGGGGTGCGTTGTCCTCAGTTCAACTTCTGGCATTTGTAAAAATTCCAGGCCCACAGCACTGGTGCTCTGTGACCATTCTCCCTTGGGGTGCAGAGAATGACCTCACCCCAAACTTCATGCTTGACTGTTCAGCACAGTGGAGCTGGCGGGAGGTAGAAGAGCAGCCAGACAGCTGACCGGGCAGGCGCCGCCCCTCCCACATCCCGCTGCCTTCCTCCCCCAGGTTTGAGGCCATTCACCATGAGCTGAACAAGGCCACGGCCCAGAACAAGGACCTGCAGTGGGAGATGGAGCTGCTCCAGTCAGAGCTGACGGAGCTGAGGACCACGCAGGTCAAAACCGCGAAGGAGTCCGAGAAGTACAAGGAGGAGCGGGATGCAGTGTACAGCGAGTATAAGCTCATCATGAGCGAGCGTGACCAGGTCATCTCTGAGCTGGACAAGCTGCAGACCGAGGTGGAGCTGGCCGAGTCCAAGCTCAAGAGCAGCACATCTGAGAAGAAGGCGGCCAGCGAGGAGATGGAGGCGCTGCGGCAGGTAGGCTATGCCTCAGCAAGAGGCGAGGCTGCACAGTGCTCCTGGGGCTGGCTGGACAGGCTTCTGAATGACAGCAGAGAGTTCTCACTGGAGGCCTAAGTGCTGGCAGGTCACTGCTGGGCTCAGGCTCAGTGTTCAGCTCTAGTGGGATACGGCAGGGTGGGTCCAATGGGAAGGGAGGTGCAACCACAGTCCTAGATATCCTGGGAGAAATCAGATGACACTCCAGGTGCTGTCACATCCAAAGCCACCCTTTAAGCTCAGATCAGTTTTGTGCTGAAAGTCTCAGACTTGCTCATTATGAAGCAAATCCCAAGTCCAAGTTCCTTTTTTTTTTTTTTTTTTTAATGTAGTTGGATACAATCCTTTTGTTTATTTAGTTTTATGTGGTGCTGAGGATCGAACCCAGGGCCCCGCATGTGCTAGGTGAGTGTTCTACTGCTGAGCCACAACCCCAGCCCCCAAGTCCAAGTTCTTAGAACCATAGATCTGTTGGCCTCATGGGTCAGAGGAACATCCTTTGGGCACTTCTTCTTCTTTTTTTAGTTCTGGATAGACCTTTATTTTATTCCTTTATTTGTATACAGTGTTGAGAATCAAACCCAGGGCCTCACACATGCAAAGTACGTGCTCTCCAACTGAGCCACAGCCCAGCCCTCCTCTGGGCACTTCTGACCAACACTGCTCTTCACAAGGTTGCCCCAGGCCCCTGCTGAGATGTGCTAATAGGCTGAGCCTGGCCCCCTTCTAAAGCCCCCTGGGGGTGGTTCCTCTGGGGTTGGGGGACTGGAGTGTTCAGTGGCACTGAGACTAGGTCACTCAACTCATCTCTGAGTGATATCTATGGATTCTTCACAATCTTCCTACCGGGCCACCTCTATCCCCACTGACACCTTAGCACTGACGCTTCTCCCCTGAGCACCCCTACTCTGCTGGGGTGAGGACAGCATGGGAGATTCTCTTTGCATTGTGTGGGTCAGTGTGGCTCGGAGTGATCTGGCCTGGTTATAACAGATCGTGCCCTGCTACTGCCCCCTGGTCTTCATTACTGTCCTGTTTAGGACCAGGGTGAATGCTGTGACACTATTTTACGAATGGGCCAAATAACAGCAGTTTCATACAAGGGGACTGAGACCTGTGCAGACCATTAAGGTGAGAGCCAATGTGAAGAGGAGTATTTTCTTGTATTTATTATTTATTGATTTTTGTGCTGGGGATGGAAGCCAGGGCCTTGTGCATGCTAGGCCAGCGCTCTACCACGGAGCCACACTCTCAGCCCCTACTTTGATGAAATTTTTGTAAAGAACATTATGAGAAGGAATTTATTATTATTATTAATACACCAGAGCTCAGTAAGTGTCCAAGGTGAGGGTTCCTTTTCACATCCTTGTGTCTGAGCACTTAATCTTGAATGAAATGTTGATATCAGATTAGAAAAACAAAATGGAGCAGAAGAAAACTCTGAAAAGACCTAGTCAGTCACCAGACTAGAAGGTCACAGAAGGTTGTTTATACACAACCTGTGATAGGACACAGAGCCCACGTGGATGGGTTTTTGAGATCATAGGAGTGACCTGTGAAGGCCGTGGACATGTAGGAACATGGGGAAGTAGAGCACCCAACCCCCCTCCCCCAGCACTCAGGTGTGCCCTTCAGCCCAGCGCCTGCCCTGCACAGGGGGTGTTGGCTGGGCCTCAAGCCTGCCTGTCAGCTGAGACAGGAACCCTTTCCAGGCATTGTTCCGAGTGAGCGGGCAGGAGGTGACTAGAACCCCCTCCCCCACCCCGAGGCTTCCAGAGCTGAAAACCCCAGCGCCCTCTCCCGCTGCTGCTGTGGTTCCATGTATAGTACTGCTCCGTGCCACCCAGGGGAGGCCAGGTCTGTGGCCCTGGGCATCCCAGCTTGGGGTCAGACCCCACCCTCCTCAGGAGCCCAGCTGGTCTAGCTCTCGTGTTGCAGGAGGTCTTGATTCTGCCCAGCCAGGGAGTGGTGCTTTCTGGAGCTTTTCTCCACTCTGTCCCCCTCTCTCTGTGCCTCCCTCTTCGTTGTTCATGACCTGAGAGGCCTCTGTTCTGTCCAGTGCCCAGAGCGGGTACATCCTCAGGGGCTACTGTCATTACAAGGTCGCTCGCTCTCCCTGCCATCAGCTGGCCTGGTCTAGTGAAGGCCATTGCTTTTAGGAGGATGGAGGAAGAAGTTCCCCCAGGTTCTAATTCCCCCCGAGCCCCACTATTAGAACATTGCCACATAGAAGGCCAGCACAGCCACTCTGGCTCACAGTGGCTTTTCTGTCCCTGTAGCCCTCCTAATGCAGTTGCATGTCCACCCACAAGTCCAGTTTGAGGAGCTGAGTTTGGCTGTGGAGGCTGAGCAGTGTGATGAGTTTCAGACTCTTGGGCAGAGGGCTCTGACAGCAGGGGCTGCCAGAATAGAAGCCAGCTGCCCCACCTGGGAGCCGTCTGTTGAAAGCCACCACACCTGCATCCCATCTTCTCTCTGGGACCTTGGAGTGGGCTCTGCCATCTCTTCTCCAAGTGCACCGAAGCCAGGCAGGAAGAAGTCATAGGCAGTGTGTATGAGGACTGAGGTCTGATGTGGGGGGCACAGAGTGGACTGAAAGTCCACTCTCCACTGTGGCGGGACCTGGGGCAGGTCATCGCCAGGATCCTGGGCTTCGTCATTAGCACCATCAAGGAATCGGGCAAAGATTACTCCAGTCTCGTCCTCCAAATTCCTCTGTCCTTTTAAAGATATCTCATTATTCCCCACCCCCACTCTAAAACTCTTAAGGAAACTCGGGGGAATTTGTTTTGGAGAAAAACAGTGCCAAGGAGCCCATGGAGAGGAGTGTGGTGGGGGGGGAGAGGGCAGGAGCACGCTCCATTCCCCAGCGTGGGCTTTTCTGTGTGTTTCCACCTCTGTCTCTGGGTTGAGATTATCATCCAGCGCAAAATGGAAAAGCCTTTCAGAAAACCAAATATTAACATGTTTCATATTTAAAACCACGCATGCGTATATTACCCAACATTCAACACAATGTAGATTTTTTTAAAAATGTGATCATTAAATGTATTATTTATTATAACAAATTATTGATAGAATTAGTACAAATAGTCTTTAATTTTTTCAAGGTTATTTTTATGCTCGATGCAGCATAAAAATAGGGGAAAACCGAAACTAAAATAATTAGCATCGATCTTGGGCAACAGGAGTTTGGAGCAAAGCATGCCACCGTGTCACTCTTGGGTTACAAAACACTTTTTGTCCAAATTTCCCCCTGGTTCCTGCTGACTGTACTTGAGCAACGAAGGTTAGTTATGAGCCTATTCTAGGCTTATGACCGGTTTCCATGGTCTCCTTCCCCACTGAGCCTCCTGGTGAGAACTAACCTTAGCAACTTAGACCCTGTCTCAAAATAAAATGAAAAAGTAGAGATGTAGTTGTGGTAGAATGCCTCTGGGTTCCATCCCAAGTACTGCAAAAAGACAAAAGAAAACCCAAAAACTTTGATGCATAGTATTCACAAGCAAAAATTCTGGAGTATTTTCATTTTTTATAAAAACTCAGTGTGCGCATTATAGACACTAGTACTGCAGACATGGGGGGCAGGTGGGAGGAGAAGTTATGACCAACCCTTGGCCCCTTCACTGCCTCACATCATCACCTTTTGTCCCCAAAGCTCCCTTTTTCTAAGTTTATTTTTTAATTGGTACATCATAGTTAGACATAAAAGCGGAATTCATTGTGACATTCACACATGGCACACTTTTGAAATCTTGACTGCTCTTCAGCGCTTTGCAGTGGCCTGTTAGATATAAACCACAGAAGTGGCAGCCCCGAGCTCTGGCAAAGCACTCCTGGAGACATTCCACCCAGGCTGACGAGGCCATAGCTGGGTAGGGCCTAGGGTTCAGGTGCAGACTGGTGTGGGACTGTGAGAGTCTGGGTTGACCCTCGCCTAGTGCCACTTGTGGTCTGACCATGTCTGTCAGTGTGCCGTGTAGAGGTCCCGTGTAGGAGGGGGTGTGTTGGACTTAGTGTTCCCTCCATGCAGCTCTCTAGAGGAGCAGCCCCACCCCTGCACTGTGAGGAGGGGGCTTCCACTCCAGGAGTCTCAGCAGCACCCCCCCCCCATACCTGTCTCTTGCCCCCAGATCAAAGACACGGTGACAATGGATGCTGGGAGGGCCAACAAGGAGGTGGAGATCCTTCGAAAGCAGTGCAAGGCTCTGTGCCAGGAGCTGAAGGAAGCCCTGCAGGAGGCCGATGTGGCCAAGTGCCGCCGGGACTGGGCCTTCCAGGAGCGGGACAAGATTGTGGCGGAGCGCGACAGCATCCGGTATGGGTACCTTGGGCCAGGCGTGAGCTTACGTTTCCCCAGGTCACTCTAAGGTCTGTTGGGAGGGTCAGAATTGGACACTGTATGTCCAGGTAGGGTGGCAGGGACCTGGGCTCCTCCCTCTCACCCCTGGCTGACATTCAGACCTCACGTCTTGGCTTTGGAGTTTTGCATTGTGTCTCTCCTTCTTGTTTAACTTCACCCCGGACATCCTGAGTGTGTGCTGTGTCCAGGTGAGACCCCTGAGAAGTGTTCCCCGGCACAGGGCCGGCCACTTTGAGGGCTTCTCATGACAGTAGCACATTGGGAAATGCATTCTTTCAGCATATTTACTAGGTGCCAACTGTGTGCAGGATTGTAGATCCCTTGAGCATAAAGACCTTGAGAGAGGCTCCCAGGTGCATATGATGTTCATGACATGTTGAGCAGCTTGGATGGGGGGCAGCGGGGGATGCATGGATGTGATGTCTGGGGCCTCAGCCAGGGCTGTCCTCGGGCACACGGGGCACTTGGGGTATGAGGAGCTCTCTTGAGAAAGTATGGCATCCAGGCTAGAACTTGGAGCTTGAATGGGGCTTCTCCAGGTGATGAGGAGGTCGGCATTGGGAAGAGAGGTCATTGGGGGGTTTCTGGAAGATTCCCCTGAGGCTGTTTGGGTGGAGACCTATGGCCCTGGGGGCTGGTCAGAGGCCCCACCAGTGGAGAGGAGCGAGGTGCTCTCCGGGGCATGGAGGGAGTACTGAGGCTTAGTGGGGCTTCCTGTCTGCTCCTTTTCTGACCTGAGCTGCATGTTTCTCCAGCGTACAGTTCTGAACTGGGCTCTGATCAAGACAGGGAAGGTTTGACTCTGTGGAGAGGTGGGGACCAGCCCCCCTGGACACATCCAGTTCTGGAGATGGCAAAGAGCACAGCCATCTTCTGCTCCCTGATGGGTCATGTGTCCCCCACCTCCCTGGATGGCTGACATGGGCTGTGGTCCCCTTTTGCAGAGTCCCACTGAGCTCACACGTTGCACCTAGGCAAAGCTCAGGGTGGCCGAGATGTGTGAGGATCAGGTTCTGGCTGAGTAGGCTCCCAGCCTAGGTGCAGGGTTGGGGTGTGTCTAGAAAGCCCTGCGTGCAGGTGGCTAAGGGAATGAGGTGAGTGCTAAAGATGGAGCCTTCCAGGTATCTGGGGTGCATCGCTGCAGAGGAGAGCCACTCCCTTCTCCCAAGCCTGAGTTAGAATAAGTGAGCCCGTGCAGACGGTGGTTCTTAACCTCAGGCTTACCAAGAGTGGAGCAGAAGGAGTAGAGGTCACTGGGAACCTGGTGACTGTGGGGTTTCCAAGCACTCCTTCTGGGGGTGAGGCATGTGCCTGCAGGTGTTTGGGAAGGGGCCTACCGAGCTGTTTGCTGCTGACATAAGCCCTTCCTCCGTCCCCCTGCCCCTCGAGGTCACCTTGCTCTCTGCCTTCCCTGCCAGGACACTGTGTGACAACCTGCGGCGGGAGCGGGACCGGGCAGTGAGTGAGCTGGCTGAGGCCCTACGCAGCCTGGATGACACTCGGAAACAGAAGAACGACGTCAGCCGGGAGCTTAAGGAGCTCAAGTAGGCTTGGGTGGGCATGTACTGTGACCATGACATCCCTGCTCCCTGCAGAGCACTGAACCCAGAACACACTGGGCTTGTCCCTGTGTGCAGGCTTTGCATCCGTCCCTTCACCTTGCCTCATTTTGTCATTCTGTGAAATGGGTGTCAGTTCCGTCCCCCTGTTAGCAGGAAGACAGCAGCAGCCTGTGATAAGCCGGTGGGGGTGGAACGGGCTGTTCTGCTTGTGTTCTATGGATGCCATTTCTAAGACTATGCGGGGTGTCAGGCACTCTCTCCTTGGTCACAATACCCTCCCAGAGCGTCATCTAAACACTTGGGACCACTAGCAGAGGACTGACAATACCAAGTTCAGAGTTTAAAAATGAGTCCAGTAACCACGATGCGATCTAGAACCAGACTCTTGTCTGGTGTGCCGTCGTGGAGACAGATGGAACAGTGTGCTGAGCTCTCGGTGCACAGCGTTGGCTGCACTGGCCTGGAAAGAGGACTGGAGGCTGAGAAGCCTTCTAGAACTTGCCAGGGGGAGCCCAGCCGAGCCATCCATGCAGATCTGGGAGCCTGCTGGACACAAGAGCAGTTCACACAGATGCCAGGAGCCCAGTGGGTATCGTGGATAAATTGGAAAGGTAGCCTGGGCCCAGATTTTAGAAAGAAGGGCATCACATGTGAGTCATTGGGGGGTTGATGGGTTTCTGAGTCTTTTTTTTTCCCATTCTCTTTGTTAGATTTTCTTAAGAGCTAAAGTTTAAATTTTTGATGGACTAATTTATTTATTTTAAAAAATACTCATAATGATTTATGTCTAAGAACCCCTCACATAGTCCTAGAACTTAAAGATATTCTATTGTTTTTCTTCTAAAAGTTTTATAGTTTCATGTTATGCATTTGAATTTGTGATGTGTTTTGAGTTTGTGTGGAGGGAAGGGCTTTAGTTGAGGTTCCTCGTTTTCCATGGTGTCCTGCTGTCCAGCATCATTGACCCAGGACTGTCTTTTTTTTTTTTTTTCCTTTTTTAAACCTTAATTTGCTTTTTTGTGGTGCTGAAGATCAAACCCAGTTTCTCACATCTGCTAGGCAAGTGCTCTACCACTGAGTCACACCCCCAGTCCCCGGGATTGTCCTCTTCTTGATTACATCTATACCTTGGTATTTGTGTGGTGCCATTTCCAGGTCCCTTGTTCTGTTCCATTGATCTGTGTGTCCGTCTCTCTGCGGTGTCACATAGTCTTCATAGTAGTTGGTTTTCAGTAAGTCTTAAGACCAGGTGGGGCAACTCCTCCCCCTTGATTGTCCCATTTTCAAAATGGTCAGCTGTTCTCATTCCTTTTCGTGTACATTTGGGTATAATTTTGTCTGTATCTAAAAAAGTCTCAATGGCATTTTGACCTGAACTGTTTTAAGCCTCTCAATAAATTTGGGGAGAATATGTCTTTTTACAAAATCCCCTGTGAAAGCCCTTTGATAACCCAGGAAGCCTTGGCTGGCCCTCCAGGCGTGGCGGAAGCTGGCCTAGATAGAGGGCAAGAAAGGAGCCCCGAAGGGCTTTCGTGAATGGCAACCTTGGTGTGGAGTTGTGATGCCAGGGGATGTTTTTGCTTTCCAAAGGGACATTGCCATAGCTCTCTCTGTTCACAGGGAGCAGATGGAATCCCAGTTGGAGAAGGAGGCCCGGTTCCGGCAGCTGATGGCCCACAGCTCCCACGACTCGGCCATCGATACAGATTCCATGGAGTGGGAAACAGAAGTCGTCGAGTTTGAAAGGGAGACGGTGAGCTGCCTTGGATGGCTTTTCTCCCCGTGCTTGACATGAAGACCAGGGATGGCCCTCTGGCAGTGTCTCTGTTTCACTGCTACCATCTCAGAGAACCAGCTTTTTAAAAAATTTTAATTTATTTTTGTCTAGTTGTCAATGGACAAAATATCTTCGTTTATTTTTATGTGGTGCTGAGGGTCCAACCCAGTGCCTCACACATGCTAGGCAAGTGCTCTACCACTGAGCCCCAGCCCCAGCCTAAGGACCAGCTTTTTCCCCTGGGGTGGGAGTCCATCCTTTCTTGCAGCGGTCCAAGATGGGCTGTAGCAGTCGGTGTCCCGTGCCTCACAGTGGTGCTGCGTCGCACAGCAGAGGGAGGAGTGGAGCGCAGGGGAGGTGCTGGCAGGGATGTGTGTCTGCAGGGGCCAGAGCAGGCAGGTTGCAGCTCCCCCCAGCCTTCCATTCTGGAGACTGAGTGAGTGTGGCTTGGGGGCTTAGGAGCCAAATGTTTCTGCTCACTGCTTGGTAAAGTGTGCTGCTGCTGTCCCGACAGGAGGAGGTTGACTTGAAGGCACTTGGGTTTGACATGGCAGAAGGTGTGAATGAGCCTTGTTTCCCAGGGGACTGTGGCATATTTGTCACGAAAGTGGACAAAGGAAGCATTGCTGATGGCCGCTTAAGGTAAGAGTTAAGGATGACTGGGTCCAATGCAGAGGACTCGGAGAGTCAGGTAGTGCTGGGATGAATGGATCCCAGCATCTGGGGATTCAGAGTCTCTCTGAGGCCTCAGGCTCAACTGCTAAGATTGGTTTAAGAGGAGACACTGTGTCTCTCAGTTGCCTCTGAATCTGGTTTTTCTCTAGTTACCAAGGGTTGTCTTTTACTTCTCTGGGTGGCAGAGGGCTCAGGTGGGATGCGTTGAAGCTGAGGACTTGTGCCACGTTCTCATTCCATGAGTTGTATTTACTAAGTACTGGTTTAAGCACTTTATATAAATGAGTTGATTAATCTTTGCAGTCCTATGAAGTCGGTGCAATTGTTGGTCCTATTTTATAGATGAGGACACTTGACACACAGAACAGCTAGGTCCCCTAGCTAGTAAGTGGCAGAGCCAGGATTTGAGCTCAGGTTGTCTAGCTCCAGCCTCTGTAAACTTAACCACTGTATGCTCCAGGGAGAGGAGCTCTTTCTGAATGTGAACGCAGGGCAACTGCTTTCTTTTTTTTGGCATTTGACCCCTGAATGGGAGTGGTGGGGTGACCCAAAGGGCCCAGGATCCTTGTGATTGCCAGTCGGGCTGTGTCTCTCCTCAGGGTCAACGACTGGCTGCTGAGAATCAACGATGTGGACCTCATCAACAAGGACAAGAAGCAGGCCATCAAGGCCCTCCTCAATGGAGAGGGGG
Source organism: Marmota marmota marmota (assembly GCF_001458135.2). Taxonomy (NCBI): domain Eukaryota; kingdom Metazoa; phylum Chordata; class Mammalia; order Rodentia; family Sciuridae; genus Marmota; species Marmota marmota. The sequence continues at coordinate 1,662,239 of NW_025999946.1, forward strand.
CCATCAACATGGTCGTGCGGCGGAGGAAGTCCCTGGGTGGGAAGGTGGTCACACCCCTGCACATAAACCTCAGTGGACAGAAAGGTAGGGAGCCTGCAGAGGTGGCAGGTGCCCTTTCTGGCTGCCAGGGCTTGCGTGTTTGCAGAAGCACATCATTCTCAGGCATGAGTTGTTGATGCCATTTAAATGCAGCCTGTGTGCTTTCCTGGCAGGGGGTTGTCTGGGTCTCGAGTGTCTGATTCACCAGACTGGGTGTGACTGAGCCCCCTTATGGGTGTGACCAGGTGGGGGTACTGGGCTGGACAGTGTGCAGTCTGCTGATCTCCCCTTTTATAAGTTTCATTAACCAAGATGGGGTGGGGCCAGGTGCTATGGCACACGCCTGTAATCCCAGCAGCTTGGGAGGCTGAGGCAGGAGGATCACAAGTTCAAAGCCAGCCTCAGGCACTCAGCAACTCTGTGAGACCCTGTCTCAAACTAAAATACAAAGTAGGGCTGGGGATGTGGCTCAGTGATTGAGTGCCCCTGGGTTCAATCCCCCGTACCTCAAAAAAAAAAAAAATGGGGTGGGGCAGCCAGAACAGGGTTGCCCACTACCATCCTGTGGCTTGCAGACAGCGGCATCAGTCTGGAGAGTGGAGTGTATGCTGCTGCTGTGGTACCTGGAAGCCCTGCTGCCAAAGAAGGGTCCCTCGCCGTGGGAGACAGGATTGTGGCGGTGAGTTTCAAGGACGGAGCCAGGCTGTCTGCTGCTCCGAGATGGCTGGGTTACGTATGAGACATTTGAGCAAGAAGTCACGAGCAGAGTTTTCATACATCCCTTGTTCTTGGGCATTGCACCATGTTAACATTCAAAAAGTAATTATTCCCCCCAACGGTGTCAAAATACTACTGCAGTAAACACTAGAAAATTATGAAATACAGAAAATGCCTAGGAAGGAAATAACAAACATTTGTATTGCTACCACTTAGAAATAATATTTGCTTTATTCCCCCTTCTTGCTGTGGTACTGGAGATTGAACCCAGGGGCACTTAACCACTGAGCTATATCCCTACCCTTTTTTATTTTTTATTTTCAAAATAAGTTGAACATGCTGGCCTTGAACTTGCAATCGTCCTGCCTCAACATCTCCTTCTCAGAAGGGGTTATAGTTCATTCACCATTCCAAGACTTTTGGACTTTGAAATAGTTACAAGTTACTAAGAGAATACAGGGAAGTCTGACCTGCCCCTCACCCGGCTCCCCCTCCATCAAAGCCAGCAAGCTGACTGTGGTGCAGCAGGTGTGCATGGTTTGTGGTTTTCTGATACATCGTTTTGTGTAACCACTGCCACAGTCAGATGTGGACCAGGGGCTACCACCACAGAGGCCTCCCTCCTGTCACCCCTTTACAGTTAGGCCCCCCACTGCCCCAGTATCCCTTTCTTCTGGCCCCTGATTTGTTCTTCGTTATAATTTTGTCATTTTGAGAACGTCGTCTAAATGGAACCTTATAGTGGGTGACTTTGGGGTGGCTTTTTTTCACTCAGCATCAAGCCTGTGAGGACCATCGGGGGTTGCATATGTCAACAGTTTGTTCCTTGTCATTGCTGAGTAATGACATTGTTCCACAGTTTAGCCATCTGCTGTCACACGTGTACTTTGAGGAAAGGTTTGAATGTATCTGAGGGATGTGGACAGACTCGAGACGGATCTCGGGCTGTTGATCTCCTCTCAACAGTGGCAGTGCCTCATTGCCTGTGGTGTTTTCTGGCTTACACGACCTTGCATGGCCTTGGTCTCAACATGCATGTTTGTCAGCTATTTCATACACGAAGGATGAAGCTGGGATATTCCACGCTGCTGATCTGGGCATCCCAGGGTTGGATGTTTCCCTGGGGTCTCTGGTGTTCTGGTCCCAGGAGGAAGGCTCCTTCTTCCGGAATGCTGTGAAGGCTTGCGTTTCATTTGCTCAGAAGCCCCTTACTGACTCTGGGCCTCACTGGGGAGGGGCTTTCACTCCTTCACCCACTCCTGACTTTGGTACCTTGAACTACCAGGCCTGCTGTCCTCCATGGGTGGTATGTGGCTGAGCCTCTGTCCTGGCAGCCCTGAGAAGAGGGCTGAGGCTTCCCTGCCAGTGGATCTGAACAGCTCTCTGTTTGGCCCTAGATCAATGGCATCGCACTGGACAACAAGTCCCTGAATGAATGTGAATCTCTGTTGCGCAGTTGCCAGGACTCCTTGACCCTCTCCCTCCTGAAGGTAAGGACCCTGCAGCCAGCTCTGCTCTCACCACTGAGGCGGTGGCCAGAACCTCAGCTCCAACTCCAGCATACTGCTCAGCATCGTGGGGATCCTTGAAAAAAAGGCACCAATGTACAAAATGCAGAGTGTGCATAAGGCCTGGCTGGGTCCTGGCTGTATCCTGGTTGAAAAACAACAACAACAACAAAAAACAGCTGAAAAGACCGTTTTGGGGACAGTGGGTACAGTTGAATCTGGACTGGATAATTGGATGACAATAGAGAATTATTACTTAGGTCTGATGATGACATTGGAGTTATATATGGGGATGAGTTTATTTGAGGAGGTACAAGCTAAAGTTGTTAGTGAAATGTTAAGCTACAGCTTAACTTTTCCAGTGATCTGCAATATCACTATAGATAGACATTCAAGACAGCTTGGTAAAATCTTATGGAGTCCAGTTGGTGGGTATTCATTATACTTTCCTGTCAATTTTTCTACTTAGCTGAAAAGATAAATCTTAGAAAGTTAGAAAAAAATAGGCCCATCCATTTCACTAAGAGTAGTTTTCTAAACTACTCAGTTATTATCAAGTTAATAGGCTCTTTGGGCAGCTGTTTGAGGTTGGTGCAATCTCATGTATTCCCTGAACCAAGCCCCACCACCTCCCTACCCTCCACCCCAGGCTGTCCCTGTTATTGGCATCTGTGTTAGTTGGTACTCTTGTTCCCATTGAGGGGCCAGTGTTGATGCATTAGTGAACTTAAGTGCACAGTTTACCCGAGGATTCATTTTTCCCCCACCTTGGTGTGATATGGGAGATTGAGCCCTGGTCATTGTACATGCTAGACAAACGCTCTGCTGCTGAGCTCCCTCCCAGCCTGAGGGTTCACTCTGATGCCGTATATCCTGTGGCTTTTGACAAACGTATCCTTATGTGTATGCACCATGACAGTGTCATGTAGGATAGCTTCATGGCCCTGCAAATTCCTGTGCTCTGCCCAGTCATCTCTCCCTTCTCAGGCCTCTGACAACCACTGATCCTTGCGCTGCCTGCAGACTCTTGCCCTTCCCAGAAGGTCATGTGGTTGGAGTCATGCCGCAGTCAGCCTTTCCCCATGGCCTTCTCCACTTAGTAACGTGCGTTAGGTTCCTTCGTGTCTTTCCGTGGCTTGACAGCTCATGTCCTTTTAGTGCTGATCAATATACCATCACCTGCATTTTCTGTGAGAGATTTTTAGTGTTTAGACAGTGTATAGAACATTGTGCAACTGATCAAAGAAAGTGCTCAAAGTCAGAGAACTTTATAGTTCTGTGCATTCAAAGTGACGGAGGCCGCGAGGAGACTTCACCATCAGGGGCCGGGTGCATGCATGTGCGTTCGCCTGCATGTGCCTGTGGGTCCCTTTTGGGTGGGGGGGTGGCCCATCCTGCTCTGCTGTGGGGATGATTACCAGTGGCAACTCCAGGCCCTGCTGCCTCTTTTTCTCACCCCTCTGCAACCCTGCTTAGGTGTTCCCTCAGAGCTCCTCGTGGAGCGGCCAGAACATCTTTGAAAACATCAAGGACTCTGATAAGATGCTGAGTCTTCGGAGCCATGGCCTGGAGGCCCAGGCTCATCACAAGCGGAACTTGATGCAGCACCACAGCTCCACGCAGACGGAGCTCTTCTGCGCTGGGCTGGAAGACAGGAAGGAGCCAGGGCCCCCCGGAGGCAGCACCTCTTTTCTACACAAACCGTTCCCTGGGGGCCCCTTTCCAGTCTCCCCCCAGACCTGTCCCAGCACCTCCGAGCGCAGCCTGAGCTCCTTCCACTCCGATGCCTCTGGGGAACGTGGCTACGGGCTGGTGGACATGCGGAGCAGGCGGCCCCTGCTGCCCTTTGAGACTGAGGTGGGCCCCTGTGGGGTAGTGGAGGCCCCTCTGGACAAGGTGGATGCTGAGGGCTCCAACAGCGGTGGGACCTGGCCCAAGGCCGTGCTCGGCTCCACAGCAGGGCCGGAGAAGCTCTCCGTTTACAAGAAGCCAAAGCAAAGAAAGTCTATCTTTGACCCAAACACTTTTAAACGTCCCCAGACGCCCCCCAAAATAGACTATTTGCTCCCAGGCCCTGGGCCTATTCACTCCCCCCAGCCCTCCAAGAGGATGGGGCCTCTGACACCCCCAAAGCCCCCCAGGAGAAGCGACTCCATCAAGTTCCAGCACAGACTGGAAACCAGTTCTGAGTCAGAGGCCACACTGGTGGGCAGCTCTCCATCTACCAGCCCACCAGGTGCCCCTCCCCCGGACGCCGACCTCGGAGAACCCATGCATGCATCACCCCCTCGCAAGGCCAGGGTCCGCATCGCCTCCAGCTACTACCCCGAAGGGGATGGGGACTCCTCCTACCTGCCAGCCAAGAAGTCCTGTGATGAGGACCTCACTTCCCAGAAGGCAGATGAGCTGGGGCAGAAGCGCCGCCGGCCAAAGTCTGCGCCTAGTTTTCGGCCCAAGCTTGCTCCGGTAGTGATTCCTGCTCAATTCCTGGAGGTAGAGCTCAGCCCTAGGTGGGGGGAGTTGGCCATGGGAATCCTGCAGAGTGGTCCTGCACTGGCGTCCCCACTTGTGCTTGACTGGCTTTTTCACTGTTAACTAGTGTGCACGTGGGGGAGTGGGCTGGGGTGGAGGGAAGCACAGAGGACATAGCGTTTGATATGCTTTTTCAATAAGAAGCCTTTGAACTTGTACCACAAAGTCAAGTGACACAGACTTGCACTTGAAGGGTTTGAAGACATGAGCGACATGTGTGAGACTATTTACAGGCAGCAGGGTGGTCTGATCATGTGTGCTGTAGTTGTTTCTAGAAGGGAGCGATTGCCGGGAGCCAAGACCCTCTGAGGCACCAGTGTATATGCTGAGGCATGCAGTTGTGAGCCGGGTGCGTGCCCACCTGCTCACCTTCCACCCCCAGAGGCTGTTTCTTGGAAAGGGTAGAGTCTTCCTTTGCAGTTGTCTTCAGAAGGGCTTGTGAAGGAAGCTGTGTGAGGCAACGTGAGTGGGCGGTGACTTCTGCCCTACTGCTCACCTCCTATGCTGGAGTAGAAGGAGCTCATGCGTGAGGGACAGAAGTTGACTTGCACATAGACCCACTATCTCCAGAAAATACTCCTCGTCTTTGATTCTACAGGAGCAGAAGTGCATCCCAGCTAGTGGAGAGCTCTCCCCCGAGGTGCAGGAGTGGTCCCCTTACTCACCAGGGCATTCCAGCCGGCATGGGAACCCCCCGCTCTACCCCAACAGGCCATCCGTGGGTGAGTGGGCTGGACAGGTGCTGGGAGAAGGGTCAGCTGTGTGGTCTCCAGGGAGAGGGGAGGCACATATTTCATGGCTGTCATGGGTCTTCAACCCCGAGGCCCAGAGAAATAGGAATTGCTGCCCTATCCAGACTGGTTGGTCATCCATGTCATATCTTAGTTTGTTGGAACTAACTTGCTTGTCCCCATGGCAGCCTGGGCAATGGTGCAAGAGGGATCTCCCTTTTTACAGCTGGGGAAAGTCCAATAGCCAAAGCCAGTTAGCAAATTGGTGGTTAAAACTCTTATTTCCCTATAATAGAGTTTTTTCCCCCAAAAGACCGTGGCCACCACCCTGGTATACAGGAGAGGGTGTAGGCAAGTCCAGGGCTGTCGGGGCAGGTGCTTTGGGGGCCATTGTTCTCATCCAGCCCATTTCTAGGAACTGTTCCCCGGAGCATGACCCCCAGCACTGCTGTGAGCTCCATCCTGCGGAACCCCATCTACACTGTGCGCAGCCACAGGGTTGGCCCTTGCAGCTCTCCACCTGTGCCCCGAGATGCTGGCCCCCAGGGCTTGCCTCCCAGGTATGCAAGGGTACCCTACCCTTTCCTGTGCTCTAGTCGTCCAGTGCCACAGGTGCAGAGAGGCTGTGGGCAGAGAAGCTTCCTTGGCTAGCTGGGAAGAGGCTGGGTGGAGCAGCACTGGAGCCAAGGGACAGGGAACCTGGGGCTCCTCTGTGAGTTCACCAGCGTGGATTCTCAACAGGTGATAGTGACAGCAGCTCATGTCCCGTTGCCATGCTCAGACCTTCAGCCACACCCTCTTCCCTCAGGCTTCTGAGCTAAATACTTTTATATTGCTTCTGCTGTAGGGATGAGAGCTTTCAAAAGTGAATGGGGCAAAACTGCATTCAGGGATCATTTCTGTATTTCATTATTAGAAAACTTCCTTGGATTGTGTAGAGCACTGATGAATCTCATTCATTAAATGAGAAACCTAGCATTAAAAAAGATCAACTCTAGATAGGGCAGAGGGGTGGAAGGGGAAGGGAGGGGCATGAGGTTAGCGATGATGGTGGAATGTGATGGACATTATTATCCAAAGTACATGTATGAAGGCACGAATTGGTGTGAGTATACTTTGTACAACCAGAGATATTAAAAATGGTGCTCTGTATGTGTAACATGAATTGTAATGCATTCCGCTGTCAAATATAAATTTAAAAAATAATTAAATAAATAAAAACTTAAAAAGGGGGAGGGAAGGAATAAAAACTAAAATGAATAATTAAATAAATTAGCAAACCCAAGTTGTCAAAAAGTGGGTAGGCTGACTCAAGATCACTCTTACAAATTTTTATTGAGTACCTTTTATGTTCCAAGAACTAGACTAGTTCTGTGGGGAGACCGTGGTGGACCACAGAGATGAGCTTCCTACTCATGAGGTGCTTTTGTTCAAGTGTGGGAGGCAAATAAACATGTACAGGGTACTTTGAAGTGGTGCAGAGTGGCTCTGAAGACAGTAAGACAGGGTGACAGGCTGGGCTATGTCTGAGAAGACAGTGGCCACTAAACTGCACAAACTGGAGTGGGGCATCCAGACAGAAGTGTCATTGATGCTGAGGCTTAAATCCTGGGAGCTTGGCAGGCGGGCAGTGAGTCAGGAGGAGACCCCAGGTTGGCCAGCACAAACCCTATAGGACCTACAGCCATAATAAAGAGTTGGATTTTCTTTTCCCTAGCCCCCCAACCTCCCGCCCACTTCAGTCCCAGGGATTGAGCCCAGGGCCTTGTGCAGGCTAGAAATGCTCTACCACTGAGCTACACCCCCAGGTCTTTATTTTTTATTTTGAGACATAGTCTCACTGAGCTGCCCAGGCTGCCCTCAAACTTGTGATCCTCCCACCTCAGCGTCCCAAGTAACTGGGGTCCCAGACAGCCATCGCAGCCTGGCTTAGAGTTGGGGTTTTACTCTGAGTATGGCGGAGACCACAGGAGGGCTTTAAGCAGGAAGGTGGCGTCTCTGTACATTGTGGGAACCTGACCACAGGGAGCCGGGCTCTCTGCCACCACTCTCTGCTTTCCTGGTTACACTGTTCAGAGTGACTCATGTAGTACTTCTCCAAGGTCCTGGGGCCCATGCGGCCTCTCCCTGTCCTCGTTCTGGGCCCACCTGGGTTGCAGAGCCTGTTTTCCTTGTAGCAGACCCTTCCTTCCAGTGAGCGCAATCTGTCCCTGCCATTGACCTGGAGGTGACTCTGGCTTGCCCTGTGTTTGTGGCCCTCTTAGAGGCCACCTCTGAGAAGTGGTGGGGCAGGCTGCTGTCCTGGGCCTGTGGTGAGGGAGGCCTAGGCCGTCACAGTTCATCCCTGGTGGCCACCTCTGGTCCTGGTCCTCACAAACCCTCCCCTCTGGTTCTCTCCCAGTGTCCAGCACCAGGGCCGCCTGAGCCTGGACCTCAGCCACAGGGCCAGCAGTGACTATGCTGAGATGAGAGCCTCCCACGGGTCTAACTCGCTGCCTTCCAGCGCCCGCCTCGGTAATTACTGCTTGGACCCTGGGCTGCAGTGGGCACCTGCATCCTAATTCCCAGATCTCGTGGTGGGCTGCCCACATGAGCTCCTCTCTCTCCTGGGGCTAAGCACAGCTCCTTCCTTGGAGGGCCGATGACTTTCACACCCATGCTGCACCCGGAGCTATGCTCTTTGCCCGCAGCCTGTGGCCCCTCGGATCCTTGCTTCCTCTCCCTGAACTTGTTGGCTATCCTGGGGTGTTTGTATGGCTGCTCGCTCAGGGTCACCTAGAGGAGAGGCTTATATGGACTTGTAAGGAGACCCTGGGGAAATCTTGGTTGTTGGGGAGAGGAGACCGAGCAGCTGCCTGTATCTCGTGGGTCTCCATGAGTGGTGCTCCTGTTCTGGAGACAGACTCCAGGCCTGCCCACTTCTGCCAATACTAGAGGCCAAGTATCTGTTTCTTGCAACTGCTCCACATCCAGGCTCTCTCAGAGCTGCATGGCAGGCCCAGCTTTGCATGCTACCATCCTGACTGCCAAGCCATGGGAGGGGTCGGGGGTGGTGTTTAATCACAAGGCCTGATGTCCCATCTTCTTTTGGAACAGGGTCTTCCAGTAACTTGCAGTTCAAGGCAGAACGCATTAAGATCCCATTAACGCCGAGGTACCCTCGGTCTGTCATGGGCTCTGACAGAGGTAAGCACTTGTGGGCATGCCCCTCCCGCTGCTCATCCCACTGCCTCCTTTTGTCCCCGCCTGGGTTCCCTGGGTGCAGATTGTAGTTTGCCAGTCCTTTCAGTCAGTGGGTAAAGGTGTCCTGAGCCCAGGCGGGGCCTGATGCTGGGGGGTGGCAGGCAGCTGCAGCCCAGCGTCCAGACCCTGCGGTTGATGTGGGGCCCTGTGTCCTCGCGCCTCTCCTCTCTTGACAGGTTCGTTGTCACATTCCGAATGCAGCACCCCTCCTCAGTCGCCCCTCAACATTGACACCCTGTCCACTTGTAGCCAGTCCCAGACCTCTGCCTCTACATTGCCCAGGATTGCTGTCAACCCTGCGTCCCTCGGGGAGCGGAGGAAGGACAGGTGAGTGTGCATGGGAATTCGTGGCCTGGGCCAACCACTGGATGGCACATCTGGACCACTAGCCAGTGCTTGGGTGTGGGGTGGGCTTGCTCGTGGGGGGGGGGGCGTTGGGTTGGAGAATTTGCTTTGATTTGAAACGGGACTCAGCCAATCTTCTTTAGGTCATCTAGCACCTATGTACCTTGTTCCAGCAAGTCACTAGTATTTTCTGTGAGGCACTTATGTAGGAACTGTGGCCCAGCCTGGCCCCAGCGGGAGGGTGTGCATGTGTCACATGCAACCAAGCAACCCGTCAGCACCCTGCCGTGCAAAAGAGCCAGGGACTCCTACCCCGGAGGGAAAAGTATGCACATCCTTGTCCCCCAGTGCTATTGTGCAATTAAAGACAAGATTGAACACGTGTGTCCTGGCTGAGCAACAGCTTATTAATTAAACATCATCCCTTTTTCCTGATTCTGAAGTTCACTCTCATAGACTCATAGAAATTTGGGAGTTAGTTAGAAAAGTAGAAAAAAGAAAAAAGTTACCTGTAGTCTCAGAAATTCACTTGTTATACACACACATACACACACACATTTTTAATGTATGTTTTATTATTTGTCATCTTATATACATAATCATGTTTCCTCTAGTTATTATTATTTTTTCCTCTCTTTTGGTGGCACAAGGGATTGAACCCAGGGCCTTGCTCGTGCTAGGCGAGTACTCTGCCACTGAGCTACATCCCCAACCCTGACCTTATATTTTAAGTGATTTAGAGCATTATAAGTATAATTTATTAACATGTTTTACAAAGCAGCATTGTTGTTCCAAGAAAGCTCGTGTGTAGAGTATAAAATTTAAATCATTCAGAAGACTGAGAAATAAAGATCACCTCAGATCACCACACTCACTCCTGGGCAAGGCCCTCCACAGAAATCTGCATAGGTACAGACGTAAACATGCATGTGGGCTCCATGTGGCATTGTCCCATCTGCTTTTGCAGTCCACAGTGGTCCCTACTTCTTTGGGTGTTACTCCTGATTCGGAGGATCATTTATAGTGGCTTTTATATGAGCAGGTTACCTGCTCCTTTGTGGGGAAACATGTTTGGGTGGAGGTGGAGCAGAGGACAGGGTAGTCACGGTGAGGAACCAGGAGCCGTAGACAGAAGCCAGCTGTGCAGTGCCTGTGGGCTGGCACAAGAAGGCAGCCTCAGCCCGCTCTGGTTCCTGCCCCACTGTGTGGATGGCGTTAGGGCGGCTGCCGGCTACAGGTTCTCACCGCTCTAAACCACTTCCATACTTACCCAGTTTATAATTCTTCCCTTGACCTGCCAACTGCACCTGACCTGGCACTCTAGTACTTGTTGAGTTGTACAAGTGACTGGTGCAGGCCAGCTCAGGTGCAGTTGGCAGGTCAAGGGAAGAATTATAAAGTGGGTAGGTTTGGAAGGGTGGGAGTGAACAAAGAATTGTAAGCATTTTAATTTCTTTGTCTTTTTTTTTTAAGGTGCTGGGGATTGAACCCAGGGCCTTGTGCATGCAAGGCAAGCACTCTACCCACTGAGCTATAGCCCCAGCCCAGCATTTTAATTTCTGCTATTCTAAGAGGGCCTGGCCCTAAGCAGCGGGACCCAGGCCGAGGCCTGCTGAGGTTGTGGGCTGCTGGAGCTCTGTGGCAGGGGTGCTGGTTCAAGTGCCCCCCTCCCAACTCATTTGTTGCCACACAGATCTGTCCATGGGCTCTAGAGGGGACCCAAGGGTGGGCATCAGACCACCCTTCTCTTAGTTTTTGGCCTCACTTTTTTTTTCGTGTCCCAGAGGAAGAAGGCCCAGGGCTGGTGAAGCTCGGGCCGTGCGGGTGGGGGGGCACTTTGTGTCGCTCGCTGTCTGTTTTCTGTAGTCGTAGGCGTCTGAGTCGTCTTCCTTCTGAGTGTCCCTTCTCTCCTTTCCAACTTTGGTGCCATCCAGATGTCTCTTCCACCACAGATCTCTTCTGAGGCTGCCTGTGGCCGCCAGGCCCAGGTCCTCCTCGCTGAGGAGTCTGAGGTTGGCCCAACACGAGGCTCCCCTGAGCCCCTGCCTCCTGGTGCCCTTGGGCAGCAGGTGCATGGTCCCAGCCTTGCTCTCTGCCTCCCTCTCCCTCCTTCTCCATGGCTTGGGTTTGCAGCAGCTTAATTTCCATGATCAGTTTGCGTCACCCCCATGTAGCCAGTACATACAAAGACTGACGTTTTATGTCATCTCTTCTTGGTGTGAACGTCATCCCAGGAGCCATCTCTTTTCCTGGAGGGGGGGTGGTCATGAGGACCCCTCCCTCAAGGGTTGGAAATTGCATGCTGTGAGGCAGCTTCTCTCATAAATGAAGCTTCTCTCATAAAATGAAGATATGTGAGTTTTCTCCCACGTGCATTTTGGTGTTCCTGTGTCTTTGGGGCTGGGTGTTTCCTTGTCCATTTGGGTGTGCTGTTTTGTATTGCATGAAGTTTTGGGAATGTGTATCCTTTTTCATATCGAAGCTGGTTCATCGTGTCCCCATCCAGCCATATCATCACAGCAGCACCCGGCTCCAGGGTCCTCTCTGTATACCTGAGCGCATGCCTGATCTGCCTCCCCTAGCCTGTCCTTTGTGTCTGAGTCCTCGACACCTTTGGCTCTTTTCCCAGGCCTTACGTGGAGGAACCACGCCATGTGAAGGTACAGAAGGGCTCAGAGCCTTTGGGCATCTCCATTGTGAGTGGAGAGAAGGGCGGCATCTACGTCTCCAAAGTGACCACCGGCAGCATTGCCCACCAGGCTGGCCTTGAGTATGGGGACCAGTTACTTGAGGTAGGAGGGAATGGCCCTTCTTCTCTTCTCCTCCACCCCTGAAAAAGCAGTGCTTGAAGTCCATGTCCACAGCTCCCGCCCCATCCCTGAGCCCACCCTGGGTGTCTCTCCAGTTCAATGGCATTAACCTGCGGAGTGCCACAGAGCAGCAGGCCCGGCTCATCATAGGGCAACAGTGTGACACCATCACCATCCTGGCCCAGTACAACCCACATATGCACCAGCTTGGCAGCCACTCCCGCTCCAGGTGAGTGCTGGGGGCCAAGGGGTGGGTGTGATGGTGTGCTGCTCACCATGGGGAGGCCTGGGGTGTCCACAGCGAATGCTGGGGGTTCTGTTGCTGGTCAGGGGAGTTGACTAGCCTTGGGCTTTGGGAAAAGGGCACACATTGAGAGTATCTCTCCTCCTGAAATGGGGTGTGGGAATACGTGGCGGGAGGCCCACTGCCGGTAGGGCCCTGTGATAACTAGTAACCGAGGCTCTGGAGCAGGCTTCATACACAGTGCTTGGCTCTGTCCATGAGCGGGTGTCAGATGCCTGCTCTATGTGCCCCTGTGCTGTGGGTCACAGGGAAGAAGATAGGAGGGGCAGTGTGTCCTGCAGGGTCCTACTCCATGGCTCAGAGAGACAGGATACAGAAGCCAGGAAAAGGGACAGTGACCTCATGTGTCCCCTAGGCTGGATGCCTTTGGAGAGGATTCCTGAGCTGAGGACAGGCAGTCCTGTGGAGCAGGTGACACAGTCCAAGCACCTGATGAATCTTCCCTTCCAGGGCTCAGTGCTGTGTGACCTGTTCCCTATTTGCAGTGCAAACCCAGTTGTCCCTGGTGGGGGCATGGCCCTGGGTGGTGTGTGCCACATGTTCTATGCTTTTCCTTACTCCTCTTGTCTTCCCTCCCTAGCTCCCACCTGGACCCTGCCGGTGCCCACGCCACTCTCCAGGGCAGTGGTAGCACCACCCCAGAGCACCCCTCTGTCATTGATCCGCTCATGGAGCAGGACGAGGGTCCTGGCACACCCCCAGCCAAGCAGAACACCCCTTGCTCCAGGTCAGCACATGCATGCTGTGGGCTTGTCCTCTGTCCACCTAGCCCGAGTGGGATGGAACACATCCCTTAGGGGTGTGGGTGCCAGGCAGCTGATCTCAGACTGTGCTGCCGACCGCATACCCAGGTGTCCAGGGTGAAAGGGGGAGACACTTTTCCTTTTTCCTTCCTCTCTTCCTTCTTTCCTTCCCTCTTTCTCTTGTTTTCTCACTGACTCATTTGTTGCCCTGTCTCTCTCTCTCTTTTAAATACTTCTGTTTTTTTTATTTATTTATTTTTACTGGTGCTGAGGATGGAACCTAGTGCCTCACATGTGCTGGGCAAGTGCTCTGCCACTGAGCGACAGCCCCAGCCCCTCTCATTCACTCATTTTCTGATTCTTTCTCGAGACACAGTCCCATAGTCATCACCCAGCCAGGCCCTAGGTTTCTGGCCATCAGCAGCAGCATTGTTCCCAAGGAGGTGACAGGCCAGGGCCCAGATATGTACAGCCACACCAGCCATGTGGCAAGGAGAAGTGACTGCTAGGTGCAGATAGATGTTCAGGGTGAGCAGGAGGAGGGAGCAGCATCAGGAGGAGGCAGGAGCCCTCATGAGAACTGCTTGCCCCTCAGCCTGGTCTGGGCCTGGAGGAGCCTAGAGAGGGCCCCCTTTTCAGGCAAAGCCTCGGCATCACGCAGAATGAGGCCAGCTCTGTATTCTTCACTGTGTCCCGTTGGAACTTACCTGCAGTAAGATTTTAATCATAGGCTGGTTTCCCTCCTGGGATTCCTTTCATCAGTCCCCACTATTGCTCCCGCTCCCTCCAGTAGGTTTCTCTGCTAGCCTATTTCCAGCTGCCCTCACTGGTTCTAAATTCTCCTTGACAAGGTCCCTTTCCCAGTCGGTGCAGGTCCTGGTCTGCAGAAACTGCTTGGGAGACATTGCTAAGTGAGCCGCTGTGCTCTGGTCCATGAGACCCACGTTACCTTTCTTTAGGCAGGACTGAGGCAGGTGAGCAGGGCAGGCGGGCGATGCCTCCCAAGGCGTGAAAGCCATGGCTGGATCTGGAAGCAGAGGCCTCGGCTTTACCTCTGTCCCCAACTGTCTTTGTGACCTAAGCCATGTTTTTACCCTCACTGCCCCTCAACCTCCTGCCACGTGCCCTGCATCAATAGAACTAGAGCCTGTGGCAAGGGCCTCTAGGGAACCTAGGCTCTGAGACCCGTAGAGCAAGCAGAAACAGCTGGGGCTCTAGCCACTTATTTTCCTGTCCTCCTCCCGCCTTGCGCATGATTGAGAAACTCCCTTTTCCTTCCTAAAAGGATCATGGGAGATGCCAACAAGAAGACCCCGGAACCACGCATTGTCTTCATCAAGAAGTCTCAACTGGACCTTGGGGTGCATTTGTGTGGTGGAAACCTGCACGGGGTGTTTGTGGCCGAAGTAGAGGATGACAGTCCTGCCAGGGGTCCCGATGGCCTGGTGCCAGGGGATCTGATCCTCGAGGTGAGTACTCTTGAGTGGGCTAGGTCACTGTCCCTGTGGCAGGGCTGGTGCCATCTCAGGTGGCACAGAGGACAGAGGAGCACACCCCTCACCTGGTGACCTGACAGGGCTGATTATTTATCTTTGCGAACCTGCGATGCTGCCACACCCCTCTGGGGTGTCACTGCCGTAAGGCAGGCCACCAAAAGAAGGCGAGGGCTTGGTCCTGGCTCTGGCATTGAAAGGAAATGCGTCTCTTGCCAGCAGCAAGTCTCTGATTAGGGAGGTTGCCGTCTTCTCGATGGCACTCCTGTCTCCCCAGGGGATGGCTTACAGAGGGTAAAGGTAGTTTCATAAGCAAGAGGCAGGGCCATGTTGGGAAAAGCCTTCTTTGAGGGTTTTTCCTAGGAGAAGCTGTAGAAGGCAGAGCAGGGGGACCAGGAAGTGTGTGCAGATCTCAGGCTCTGGGAGGACCATAAGGACCTGGCCCTCCCTGCACAGGGGAGGTGGGCAGTCTCAGATCAGGGATTGAATCTCCACCTTGGTGGGTGCCAGAACTGCATACTGGCCATTGCCCTTCTGATCCCGGCTTCTCTGTCCCTGGACAGTATGGCAACCTGGATGTGCGCAATAAGACGGTGGAGGAGGTCTACGTGGAGATGCTGAAGCCCAAAGACAGTGTCCGCCTGAAGGTGCAGTACCGCCCAGAGGAGTTCACCAGGATCAAGGGCCTGCCTGGTGACAGCTTCTACATCAGGTACCAGCAGCTGGGGATTCAGGGCCAGGCAGGGGCTCTCAGTGGAGACTGCTCCTGGTGAATGTTTGCCTCTCTGCTCTGTGCCCAAAGCTGGGGCTGTGATTAGCACTACTTGTGCCTAGGTAGGATTCTTTTGAGTTAGAAAAATGCTTGAGAACCTAAGGAAACATTTGAGTTCCCTTTTTTAGGGTTAGGGGCCTAGGGAATTTGGAGGCTGTAGAGCCCCATTTTCCTTGGATCTGCTCCTGACCGAGATGTGCAGACTGTGTGGGCTTCAGGTGTCCTATGGTGCCCTTAAGTACCATGTAGAACATGGCACGTGGGGAGGGCATCAAGCGTTTTCTGTGAGTGGTCAGAGCTTTCTTTACATTTCCTGCGATCTGAGACCACAGGAAGGATGAGAAGCTGATGAGTTCCGCTTCTTGTCCTGAGGGCGGGAGAGGGTGTGTCTCCAGAGGTTTCTGTCTGTGGGAACCAGGGGCCTTGACTCCTGGGAGGGAGGCGGATGGGAAAGGCCCATTTGGAAGAGGAAGATACAGCCTGTTCCTGGGCTAGAAGCTCCCTCGGTGATAGGGAGGATAGCCAAGGTGTCCTGCCTGGGAGCCAGCCCAGAATGGGATCCTGCTCCTGACAGAGTGGGGGCAAAGCAGAGCAACAGCCTTCAGAGTCTGGTGCACCCCTGGCCACTGGCCGCATCCTGATGGAGCTCCCTCCGTCCCTTGGTCCAGGGCCCTGTATGACCGGCTGGCCGAGGTGGAGCATGAGCTGAGCTTTAGGAAGGACGACATTCTCTACGTGGACGACACCTTGCCCCAGGGCACGTTCGGGTCCTGGATGGCGTGGCAGCTGGATGAGAACGCCCAGAAGATCCAGCGTGGGCAGATTCCCAGCAAATATGTGTGAGTGTCTCTCCCTGGGTGGGGCCGCAGGGTCCACCGGCCACAGAGCTGTCCCACAGGGCAAGGCCGGGCTTGAGCTCCTGGAGGACTGATTCTGTTGCTCATGTCAGCTTCTGGGCTATCCCTGTTGCCAGTGTCGCATGTTCAAAAAACAGGTGGTGTCATAAGTCAGGGTGCAGAAGCTGAGTGGCCAGTCAGGAGGTGTCACTATTTTTGGTGTGTGTGGGGCTGGGGACTGAACCCAGGGCCTTGTGCATGCAAGGTGAGCACTCTACCAACTGAGCCATGTCCCCAGCCCCCGGCATCACTATTTTTAAAACAGATTTATGGAGCTATAATTCACATATCCTACAACTCCCCAAGTACACAATTCAGTGGTCTTCAGTGTGTTCACCGATATTCACAGTTAATTGGAGAATAGTTTCATCATCTCAGAAAGAAGCTCCATACCCATTTGTCTTACCTGTGTTTGTTTCCTGTTGCTGTAACTAACTGAGGCTGAATAATTCATAAAGAAAAGAGGTTTTTAGCTTTCAGTTCTGGAAGCTGGAAGTGTAAGATTAGGGTGCCTGCCCCGTCGGTTCTGTCTCCAGAGAGTTTCCGCTGGGCTGTATCACAGTGTGGTAGGGAAACACAAGGGACCAGCCTTGTATACAAGGAGAGGTCACGTGGCAAGATAGGAAGGAGGGAGCTCAGGGGCTAGGCTTGGCCTTTTGATAATAACCCATTCTTACAGGAACTAACTGAGGTCCCATGAGTACTACCTTAATCCCTCCAAGGGTAGAGCCCCAAGTGATCTAACCACCTTCCACTAATCTGCACCTCTTTTTTTTGGGGTGGGGTGGAGGAGGTTAGTACTACGGATAGAACCCAAGGGTGCTGTACAACTGAGCTGCAGTCTCAGCACCCCCCCCTTTAATCTTTTCTTTTTGCTGGCGTGGATGCATTTTTATTTATTTTCTCTACATTTTTTGTTGTCGTATTACAGCTGCACATAGGGATGGATAGTTCTTCATACTGGCACGTGCACACAGTGTAACAATGTAATTTGGCCAGTATCACTCCCCAGCCCTTCCCCCTCCCTCCCTGCCTTCCCAACCTCCCTTTGATTTTCAAGAGATCTGCCCCTACCTCTCTTTTCCTTTTTCCTCTCTAGAGTCCCCATATGAGAGAAAACATGACCCTTGACCTGAGTTTGACTTATTTCACTTAACACAATGGTCTCCAGTTCTACCCATTTTCTGAAAAAGGACATAATTTTATTTTTCTGTATGGTTGAATAAAACTCTCGTGTCAGTACATTTCCTTTATCCATTCCTTCATATGTCAGTGGACACCCAGACTAGCCCCTTTTATTTTTGTGACAGGGTCTTGCTAAGTTACTGAGTATGGCCTTGAACTTGGTGATCCTCCTGCCCTAGCTTCCTGGTCACTGGGTTACAGGGGTGTGGCCCCACGCCCCCACCTCTTAAAGGTTCCTCCACCTCCACATGGCTACACTGGGGACATAGCCCTTTGGGGGACACACTCAAACCACAGCACACCCCATCCCTTTGTCCTCCCCTCTTCTTCTGGCCCTCAGCCCTAAGCAGCCACTAATAGACAGTTGGACAAGTTTCCCTGTCGTGGACTTGGAGGGGCTGGGACCACACGGTGTGTGACCTTTTGTGTCTGGCTTGCACCCTTCACGCTGCAGCCTGCAGCCTGTGGCCCTGTGCCGGTCAATTCCCAGGCAGGAAGCCTAACTTGTAGGGACAGCAGGTGAAGCCTGCCCCAGCCGCTCCTCTGACACTGAGGTGAGCGCACCCTGGTGGCCATCTCTCTGCTCTGAAAGCCCGTCCCGGCACCACAGTGGTACCCAAGGTGCCTGGTGGTGTGGGGAGGCCTGGCTTCCCTTGCAGGGAGGTGGGCCAGGGTCTGTCTCCGTGGCACTCCCCAGCATTGCCACTCCCTGTGACTGCAGGATGGACCAAGAATTCTCCAGGAGGCTCAGCATGTCCGAGGTCAAAGACGACAGTAGCGCCGCCAAGACGCTGTCAGCAGCCGCTCGCCGGTCCTTCTTTCGAAGGAAGCACAAGCACAAACGCAGTGGGTCCAAAGACGGGAAAGACCTCCTGGCCTTGGACACCTTCTCCAACGACTCCCTCCCGCTCTTTGAAGGCAAGTCACCTAGTGCAGTTTGCTGAAGCTTCACAACTGGGACTTTAGACACAATAGAGGTCCCCTTGGCTTTTGCACACAAGCCTCAAGGTGGGCACCTGTGTAGATAGGGTGGTGCTGCTGTCTTCTGATCTCCCAGCCCTAAGGTGTCACTTCCATCCTCAAGGTCTCATGGCTGCCGTCTATCATTGCAACTCCAGACATCACATCTATGCTTCAGGAGGGAATGGGCAAGGCAAGAGTGTGTCTCAGCTGACCAGGCCTCTTTAAACAGTGTGTCCGGAGAACCTACCTGCGACTTCCACTTTCAAACCCTTGGCCATTCACATCTCTAAGAAAGGCCTAAGGCATGTTTTAGCAGGAGCACTGCCAGCCTGGGCAGCGCAGGTTCCGGCAGCAAGGAAGAAAGGAGGGACAGGGAGTGGGTAGGCAAATGCGTCACCTCTCGTTTGTGCTCGGTATTGACAGGGGCTGCCATGTCTGCAGGTCTTTGGCCTCTCTGGCTGCTGTATTCATCAGTGATTCTTACAAGATCCTCCTGAGGCGGGGTGCTAGGCCAGGGCTGGAGTTGAGGATCAGGGAATGTCAGGCATCTCTGGCATGTGGGCCTCGTGGAAAGGACATATTTGTCCCGTGAAGCAGGGGGCCCTCGTGGCTCCCGGGACCCCGTGTGTCCACTGTCCAGAGCATGTGTCCTCCTAGGTGGACACAGTGCGGGGCACTGAGCAGCAGAAGGCAGGGCTGCTGCCTTCCCTCTCTATCCTAGCCTCCCCTTCTTCCTTCTTTATTTTATTTTATTTTTTTTATATCTTTATTTTTATTTATTTATTTATTTATTTATATGTGGTGCTGAGGATCGAACCCAGGCCCTTGCACATGCTAGGCAAGCGCTCTACCATTGAGCCACAACCCCAGTCCTTCCTTCTATATTTTAAAAATTAGGTCTCAAGCCTAGTCATTAGACCACAGCCCCTGGGCTAGATCTGGTTTTTGTACAGCCGATGAGTCAAGCAAGCATAGAACTTTATATTTCTAGACACCGTGGAAACCACCCTTGGCCTTTTGGTGGTGACTGGTTCCCTCTTGCCTTTTCACCTTCAGAGCCTAAAATATTTCCCTTCTAAGACTCAATTTGGTGACCTGCCAGTCAGGGCAAGGTCTCTGTTTTTTTTTTTTTTTTCTCTTCATTCCTTTGGTCTCTGCTCTCAGAGTCCTCACCATCTGTGCTGTGTGGGCATGTGTATAGTGGGTGTGTTTGCGTGTGTATAGTGTGTTTGTGTATAGTGGGTGTGTTTGCGTGTGTATAGTGGGTGTGTTTGCATTTTTGAAAAGTACCTCTCCTCCTGTTCTTCCTTTCCTCCTTCAGGTTGGGGCACTGTTTATTTTGAAGTTGTACATATGCCTCTTAGATTGTTGCCTCTTCCTGCCAGGTTGACCCTTTTATCATTATACAATGTACTTTTTCAAGTATTGTTTCTTGCCCAAAAGTTTATTTTGTGTGGTCTTTTTATTTTCCCACTAGTTTTTTCTTTGTTGGTGTTCTCAAATTTCTTTTTCCTTTTAAACTTTTTCCACTTTACATACTACTTATAAGCAGTGTGTGTGTGTGTGTGTGTGTGTGTGTGTGTGTTTTAATGCACACGGCAGTCTGCCTTTTCAATGTGACACGTGTACCACAGAGTACACATACATGTCCAGAAAAGCGAACAGGATGAGTGCTCATAATGAGCACATCTGCAATATTCTTGGGTTTTGTTTGCTTGTTTTGCATACTGGGGACGGATGCTCTATTACTGAGCCGCATCTCCAGCCCTTTTTATTTTGAGACAAGAATCTGGCTTAGTTGCGGAAGCTGGTCTTGAACTTGCAATCTTCTTGCCTCAGCCTCCCGAGTAGCAGGGATTATGGTTTTGCACCACTGTGCCTTGTGCCTTTATTATTTAATCAGGGTGTTGAATCTTGATGAAAATGTAGTTTGTCCAACACATTTTATATTTCCTTGTCTTTCCCTTCTTGCTTTTTTTTGGATCAATCAATTATTTTTATTATTCTGTTCCTACCACATCTCTTGTTCTTAGTTACTGGTTTTTATTTAGTTACTGGTTTTTATCTTGTGGGGGCTTCCATAGCCCTCATAGCATGCTTCTTTGACTTGCTGCTAACATAAGGCATTGCTGTGACCACTGCCCTAGTGACACTGGGCCCTCTAACTCCATGTACCACCTTCCCAACTTTTGCATTGTTACCACTTTAATTCCATGTGTTTCAAACCCAAGCCAGCATTATGGGTTTGTAGAACAGCCACCTGTTGTGCCCTTTCCCCACCCTTGTTCCTTCCTGCACTTCTGTGCTTCCTTCTGGTTCTGTTTTCTTTGTGAACAATTCCCTTGAGCATGCCTTGTAGTGCAGGTTTGTGGGTGATGCATTCTCTCCCACCATATAAGGCACCCTAGGTGGAAGACGGTGTTGTCTCAAAATGTCTTTGTTACATTGTTTTCAGAAATACTCTTTGGATATGGAAATTTATGACTGGTGTTCACAGTTGTCCCTGGGTATCTGTGGGCGGTTGGTTCTATGCCCCTCTGCAGATAAAATATTCAGAGACTCAAGTCCTTTTATATAAAGTGACACAGTATTTGCATATAACCTGCCCATATGCTCCTGTCCACTTAAAGTCATCTCTGGTATTTATAGTATGTAGTCAGTATAAATGTGATGTCATTTGCTGTTAGATTATATTGCTCTGGGAATAATGACAAAAGTCTGTATGTGTTCAGCATAGATGTAATTTTTCCCCAGAATCTTTTCAGTCTGCAGTGTTATCCATGCACACAGAACCCAGGGATACAAGGACTGGCAATTGAAGCACTTTAAAGTTGTCCTTCACCGTCTGTGGCTCTTACTGCATATTCGGTTCCTATGGCTTCCATACAAATTGCCACAAATTATGTGATTTCAAACATCACGCATTTGTTCTCTCATTGATTCTGGAGGCCAGAAATCCAAAATCAGCATCCTGGACTGAAATCCAGCTGTCAGGAGGGCTGCTGACATCCCTCCAAGGATGGAGCAGAGCCTCAGTTCTGACCTCTTCCAGCTCGTGGTGGCCGCCAGCATTTTTCTGCTTGAGGCCACATCACCACCATCCTCAAACCTCTCTGTCATCTGTTTTCACATTACTTTCTCCTCCATGCATGTCTGTCCCCAAACTCCCTCTACCTCTCAGGACACACCTGATGGCTTGCTTGTAGGGCCCACCCTGCTGATCCAGGAAAAGCCCTTCCTCTTTGAGAGCCTTACCTCCTGTTATAGAAGGCAGCAGTCACATGTTCTGGGGGCTAGGAAGCCAATTCTGGGGGCACTTTGGGGGCTGCCACCTGGTGTTCCTGGGGAGGGTGGGCTTTCTCTTGGTTTTGTGCAGAAGGTAATGCGCCCCCACCCCCCCTGCTCCTGGCTGTTCTAGCGTCTTCGGTTTCTCAGCAGTCACACTGTGGTGTCTGCCCGTGGGCAGTTTCCTTGGTGGTGTATCCTGCTCACGTGCTTCTTAATACTTTTTAGATCTGTAGCTTGACGTTGTGGATAAGTCCTGCCATTGTTTCTTTGAGACTGTTTCTGGGCTCCTCTCGCCTTTCTTGCACCTTAGTTCTTGGACGGGCCTTGGGATGCCTCTGTCCCCTGCACTCTGTGCCCCTCTACTTTCCATCTGTTTTTCTCTCTGTGCTTTAGCCACCCTGGATATTTTTCTGGGGCCTTTTCCCTAGGCATTATCCCCCTTTTCTGTCATATCCAGTGTGTTCTTAGTTTCAGAAACTGCCAGTGTGTCTGTTGTCTTTTTGCTTGGAATCCTGGACATTGTTGATTGAAATGTCAGAACTTCTAAGAATGTCCGAGCCCTGGATGATGTTCCTGTCTTCTGGAGAGGGCTGGACCCCTGCTCTAGAGCCAGCACTGGTGGCAGCTCACCTGGCAGGCAGGGGCTGAGATGGCTTCAGACTGGCAGCAGCTTTTGTGCAGTTTGCTTCACCCTGGTCCGGGGGGCCTGGGTCATCTGAGCGCCTGAGCCGTTGCACAGGGCCCCCTCCTCCTTTGGGCACCAGCATTTCCCTTCAGTACCACAGGACCGCAGGGACTCTGCAATTCATGGCTTCTTAAATCTGTTGCCTCTTGCTCCTCACAGCTTAAGAATTTGGCAGATGGTTTTCATGGAAAACTGCTGATATCAGACTCAGTTCTGTGCCTCTTCCCTTCCCTCTGGAACTGTGGCTTCTCAGTTCTGGTTGCCTGAGCTGTCCTAAGCTCCATATTGGTCTCACCAGTCTTAGAGAGTTCCAAAAACTGCTCGAGTCCCCAGCCTCTTGGTAGCAGCCCTCTACCTGGGTTGGAAGCAGGTTCATATGTGGGCTCTTCAAAAGAAATCGAGGTCAGCATGAATTAGTACCAGCACGCTGTAGAAACTACCCAGGGAGAGGAGGAATTGCAAAGCATGTACAGTGTCATATCTTTTTTGTTGAACACACGTACACACACACACACATTTTCTAGATTTTTTTTTTTTTTAAAGAGAGAGAGAGAGAGAGAGAGAATTTTAATATTTATTTTTTAGTTTTTTCGGCGGACATAACATCTTTGTTTGTATGTGGTGCTGAGGATCGAACCCAGGCCTCACGCATGCCAGGCGAGCGCGCTACCGCTTGAGCCACATCCCCAGCCCCCATTTTCTAGATTTTTCCCAAGCATATAGCAATCCCCTTACAAGAATAACACACGGAAGGGTAAACTTCCGCTCACATTAGTGGTGGCTGAGGAGGGGGCTGGGGATGGGTAACAGGAGGGTGCTGGCTTCATCTGTGAAGGTTTAATCTTTAAAAGAGAAGTTGCACGGGGGTTCCAGGGCAGTGAATGTGGCCACCAAGTCCTCCCCATGCTTTTCAAACAGCAGATTGGCTGGCCGGCAACAGCTTCCCAGGAAGCCGGGTGCACGTGGATGATCGTCCATTTTAGAACAACCTGGGGTGCAGTGAGGGCAGGGAGCCTTGTCCCTTCTTCCTGAGTGCTTCCCACAGGGTTGCTGCTCCTGTCACAGCACCAGGTCCCTGCTCCCGTTTCCTTGTCACAGCCTGTTCTGCAGAGCTACTCAGGTTCTTCCTACCCAGCCATCCCCTCCTCGTCCCCCACCTCTCCTCCGCCCTCTCCTTGGCTCAGCTCAGCCTGCTGTCCTCGAGGGCCTGCCCTGTGGTCTCCAATCCTCCCATCCGGCCTCTGTGCTGCCGCACCACACTGCTCCCTGGGCCCTCTGCTCTTGCCTGGAATCATCAGGCAGCTCTGGCCCTGGTGTCTGGTGCTGCCATCTCATGGCCCTGGTCAGAGTCTGAGCTCTTGAATGGCAGGGATTTGTACCTTCTGTGTCTGAGATGCCAGCACACGGTGTACTCCAGGTAGACGCCAAGGAGCACTGTGCTTGCTGGTTCTAGGCAGTCTCTTCCTGCAAGGATTTTCTTGTGCATGTGGTGGGAGGGGAAGCTCACTTCATGTATCAGCTGGGATACTGGTTTGACTGCTTTGAGCCCAAATAGCAGTGGTTCAGCCGGACGGGGCTGCATTTTCTCTGCCATGTGCAGGTTCAGCTGAAGGGTGGTCTGGGGAGAGGCAGCTCTGTCTCGGGAACCATCTTAGGTCCCAGGTCCCTTCAGCTACATGGCTCTGTCATTTTTGTTTGTTGTCCGTCCCCCCCCCCGCGTTTTTAATTGGAGCATTATAGTTGTACGTATGATGGGATTTGTTGCTACATATTCGTACATGCACACGACCGACAGTATCACTCCCTAGCACTTCCCTCCTTCCTCCCTGCCTCCCATTCCTGGTTCCTTTCCTCTACTCATCTCCCTTTTGATTTTCATGAGATACCTGCCCCCACCTTCCCCCCCCCCTTTTTCCTCTATTTTCTGCAAATGAGAGAAAACCTATAACCATTGACCTCAGTTTGACTAATTTCATTTAACACCATTGTCTCTAGTTGCATC
Organism: Marmota marmota marmota; assembly: GCF_001458135.2. NCBI lineage: Eukaryota > Metazoa > Chordata > Mammalia > Rodentia > Sciuridae > Marmota > Marmota marmota. Next base: position 1,686,495 of record NW_025999946.1, read on the forward strand.
CATTTTCCTGCAAATGACATCTTTATGGCTGAACACAATTCCACTGTGAATATACATTTTATCTATTCATCTGTTGATGGACACCTAGGCTGGTTCCATAGTTTGGCTATTGTGAATTGTGCCGCTATAAACATGGGTATGTGTGTATATCACTGTAGTATGACGACTTTAATTCTTTAGGCTAAATACCAACGAGTGGTTATAGCTGGGTCATGTGTGGTTCCATGCCTAGTCCCTTGAGGCTTCTCCATAGTGATTTCCAAGGTGGTTGTATTAATTTACAATCCCACCAACAGTGTAAAAAAATTCCTTTTTCTCCACATTCTCTCCAGCATTTATTATTTGCATTCTTGATGACTGCCATTCTGACTGGTGTGAGATGAGGCTTGTCATTTTAAGGATTGTCCCTATCTGCATGGTCAGAGCTGGTTCACAGCATCCTCCCATTCTGCCCCATGGGCCGGGGCCTAGGGTGCCTCTCTGTCACCCACTGGCACATCTGGGTCAGAGTCACAGCTGCTGTGTCAGGGAGCACAGGAGATCTGGCAGGTGCAGCAGGCCTGGGGCACGAGGAAGCTCTGCGATGGTCGGCACCCACGGCCCGGGAGGGAGGGTGTGTTTGGGCTTCAAGAGGGACTGTGCCCTCGTGTGCCCGGGCTGTGGGACTGCTGGCACTAAAGCTGGGGAAGTCCCAGGAAAACCAGACAGGTGTGCCACCCTCCCTGGCTCTGCATGTGTGAAGGGGGTGGGCCTACCCGGGGTGATGAGGTCAGTGGGCAGGGTGCCCAGTCCTACCCCTGCTCTCTGTTCCATGCTGGGCCGTGACACTGCCGTGCTCTCTCCCTCAGATTCAGTGAGTCTGGCCTATCAGCGGGTCCAGAAGGTGGACTGCACCTCCCTGAGGCCTGTCCTGATTCTGGGGCCTCTGCTGGATGTGGTGAAGGAAATGCTGATAAACGAGGCTCCTGGCAAGTTCTGCAGATGCCCGCTGGGTAAGGGGCTGCCCTTGGAGCCCATTCACTGGGTTGTGTCTGTCCTTGTCCACCTGCCAACCCCCTGCTGACTCAGGACCTGCCTGTGGCCTCCCAGAGAGGACAGCAGTAGGGGCCCCTAGGGTGGCTATGCTGTGTCCATCCTCGCTCCGTCAGGGCTCTGCAGGCCCTGGGCACCCTGACCTCTATGCCTGTGCCTTGCAGAGGTGATGAAGGCTTCCCAGCAGGCCATTGAGCGGGGCGTTAAAGACTGCCTGTTTGTCGACTATAAGCGGAGGAGCGGCCATTTTGATGTGACCACGGTGGCTTCAATAAAGGAGATCACAGAAAAGGTACCTGTGGTCTGAGCCGAGGGCCTGTGGGAGCCCCGGGGTGTGTGCTCCTGTGGCATGACTAGCACACAAGTTTCCCGGTGGTGTCATGAGAAGGGGGTCTGAGAAGAGCCCGGGACTGTGGGGGAAGTCCTCTCGCGGGGCATCCTAGGACAGGGACCCTGAAAGCAGACTCTGAACTCCTCGGCAGTTTTTAGGGACTGGGAGCAACATTCTGACAGGTCCCTGCTCCCAAGAAGGACAGCAGGATCTGACAGGATCTGATGCTTCTGATGTCCTGGGGTTTATGCACTGGGCAGCAAGAGGAGGGGGCAGCTATAGGGTGTGTTGGCAAAGCAGCCACCCAGGAGTCTCAGGGGACCTGTGGGATGTATTCCAGTCACAGCCACACAAATGTGCATGTGCCCATTCCCCTAGTCTGGCAGAGTGTCTGTGGGGCTGGGGTGGGTTGGGGCTGTAGGAAGGTCCCTACATCAAGGCAGAGATAGGACAGGAAGTTTGGAGTTGGGCTGGCCAGCCACTCACCCCTGTTCCGGGCTGTGACAGCTATCAGAACTGCCCGTGTGGGGAGACGTTCCTGGGTGAGGTCTCCCTGCGGGTCATCTGTGTGGCCCTCTGAGAGACTGGCTCTGCTGCCTCTTTCGCATCTCCGTTGTGGAGGGAGGTAGAGGTGGATGAGGCGGTGGGGATTGTTGGGGGAGTGGCGCCCCCTTGGTGTCAGAAGAGCAGTGCGGAAGATGTCTGCTGAAGACTGGCTCCTGCCTGCCCTCCACACTTAGTCTGCACCCGCCCCACAGAACCGACACTGCCTCCTGGACATCGCCCCGCATGCCATCGAGCGCCTGCACCACATGCACATCTACCCTATCGTCATCTTCATCCACTACAAGAGTGCCAAGCACATCAAGTAGGTGCCTGTCCTCTGTGGCTCAGCCAGGGTCCACGCCAGCTGTGGCTCTGGCCACCCGGCCAGTTCCTGAGCATGGCCATCTCTGTGTGCATTGCCTCCCTCCTCCCATCCTCCCCCTTTCCTCTCAGTGTGCAATGGGTGGCTGGGGCTGGGTCTGCCCGGTCCTGCTCACTACTAGCCCTCCACGCCTGGCCTCCCTGTGCTGTGTGCTCCCGCATGTGCCCGGTGCCTTCTGGCTGCCTGTGCACGTGCCGGGTGCCCACCTTCCCCGGGGACCTGCTCTGTGGTGGAGCACCCTGCCTCCGCCCCTGCATTCGCCCCTGCCTTGCTGGAGCCCCTGCTGCCCTGGACAAAGACGAACGCCCTGGGGAGACTTGAGGCTCAGCCTGGTTGCCCGACTGTCCCAACAGGGAGCAGAGAGATCCCATCTACCTGAGGGACAAGGTGACACAGAGGCATTCCAAAGAGCAGTTTGAGACAGCTCAGAAGATTGAACAGGAGTACAGCAGGTACTTCACAGGTAGGTGACCAGCCTGGATGGGGGGATGGACACGGGCTTCCACAGCCAGCCTGGTCTGAACAGGTGGCAGCCCCCCTCCTGGACAAGTGAGTTGTTGGGGTGCAGTTGCAGGCAGAGTCCGGCTTTCCCCAGGGAGGAGCGCTCAGCCCCCTGGCTGGCCTCAGGTCATGGTCTGGCCTCGTCTGCCCCAGTGCTCGCAGCAAGGCCGCTGTGCCGCACAGCTGCAGTGTCCCGGGCACTTGGGAAGCCTGAGAGGCCCCCAGCGGTGCATGTGGCCTCTGTCCCCCACCCCTCCAGGGGAGGCCAGTTTTGCCGTGGGATTTGGTGAGGAAAAGCTGTGCTCTTACCGTCTCTGCTTTGTAAAGTTAGCCAGGTCCGCAGAAGCGGGGCTCCCACTCCCCTGCTGCCATCTCACCTTCTGCATTTCAGCCGCTGGGGTAGAATCAGCCACCTGCATGGGGTTAGCATGAGGCCAGAGAGAGGAGGGGTCAGGGGTTTAACTATGTTGTGCAACGTTGTCATCTGGTATGGTGCTTCCTGTAGGGCAAGTCCAGGACCCAGTGTGGTCTTGTCTCTGTGCACACGCACTGTGCACGCATGCGATTTTAATTTCCACTTCACCACCGCCCAGTGCTTTAGTCACATAGGTAAATGACTCCTAGAAAAATGAAATATGAAAACGCTACAACTTATAAAAAAAATCCCAATTTTTTTTTTTTTTTTTTTAATTGCATTCAACAGACATAAAGTTGCACCATCCCATTCCCAGAGCATTCTAAATGCTGTCACTTTCTGAGTGCTCCTTGTCACAGCCCGGGGGGGGGGGGCGCTTTGCCAACTATGCTGTTCTGTGGAGCACACTGGGAGCAGCCCTAGCCTGGTGTCAGTGGTCCCCCGGCTCCACACCTCATCTCTGCTGGGACTCTTCTCCAGGCCACGGACGCCTGGTTCCTTAGACCTCTCCTTATTTTCTGTAGAGTACTTCAGTACTTCTGCCAAAGGGATATTGCCACATGTCCCCACGCTGCTTCCCATGTGCTGCGTCACCCCTCTGTAGTGGGGCAGACACTTTATTTGGGAGTGGTCACCTCCTCAGGGGCAGTTGCTTTTCCTTCTCTTGCCCAGTTTCTGGCAGAGGGAGGAGAGTTGCGGGGTGGGGTGGGACAGGAGCCCTGCCTTGCTTAATGAAGTTGGGCACGAAGTGGAGAGGGCACACTGTTTTCATTGACCTCAAAGCGGTGTTTCCTTGGAGCTGAATGGCCTGTGTGTGTTTGGGGGGCTCTTCTGCAGGGGTCGTCCAGGGAGGAGCCCTGTCGAGCATTTGCACTCAGATCTTGGCAACCGTCAATCAAGAACAAAGTAAAGTCCTGTGGATCCCCGCCTGCCCGCTCTAGGGGAAGTGGGCACCAGGCGGCGACTGGACCGGCCCGCTGGTGGGGAGACCGGCTCGCTCTTCTCCAGCAGCTGAAAACAGAGATGGGCCTGTTTATGGACATGCAGGGGAAGGATCCAGAACCAGGACTCCAGAAGCCCCTCCTTTGTAGTGTAGACAGAGGGGGTTGGCGGCTCGGATCTGGGCCCAGGCCGGCAGACTGCTCCTCTCACATGTGCTTTAAGACAAAACAAAGCAGAAAACACAAAAGACTTGATAGAGGGGTACAACACCCACCTTCCTATAGCCAGCCAATCAGTGATGCTGCACAGAGAGCCTTTCAGATCACAAGTTTACAAGCCTTTTCTAAGTATCTGGTGGTTATGTTTACGTGGACGCCCCATGCTGCTGGTGCCCACCCCACCCCTTCCGCCCCCTGTTGCTTTTGTTCCCCAAATGACCCTGGAACCTCACTGGGTTGGGGGGTGGGGCGGGCTGCCCCGCCTCAGGAGGTTCTTGTCAGTGGGACCAGAGCTTCGGCAGACTTCCTGCTCCTCAGCGGCGGTACCTCTCCTGGAAGGACTTCGTCACTTCAGGTGCTCAGACTGCTGGAGATGGCAGAACCAGTGCCTGGGTGGGGCCAACTAGCCGGCGCTGCGTTTTCCTCCCATACCCGGGAGGGCAGCTTGGGCATCCTCACAAACTCGCCTCTTGGCCTTTCCCTCCTGTTTCTTCACCCCCCAAGCACTCATCGGTCTCCTGACTCTTCTCCAGCTGTATTTGTTATTTAAACATTCTGTCTGGTCCATCATGTCCCCGTCAGGTCTCAGCCGCAGGGCTGGGTCCTAGGCAGAGTGTCAAGCAAGGGTGGACGCGTGCCATGGCTCCCCTCGAGGTTCTGAGAGCCCCGATAGCCTTTTTTCAGCTTCGCGGAGCAGGGCAGGCGCATCCGTTCTTTTGGATGTGAAAACATTCACGTTTCAGATGTTTGAATGAGAGCTTGTAGGGGGAGTTTAATGGTTAGCGTAGCCACTATTGAATATCTAAAAAGAAAACCTGTGACCTTGTTCATCTTGGTCCCAGGGCTCACAGCATGGGCCCCACTTTGGCCTTTGTTGGGTTACTTTGGGCTCAGTTGGGCTTCTCTCATTTTCTTTCCTTTGCACTTCCCATGCCGGGCGAGTCTGGCTGAAGATTTGATGTGGTTCCTCCTTAAACAGTGTGTCCTGTTAATAGGTACTGTACCGGGCTCCGCATAAGTATCGTTGGGGTAGGACCTATATTTTAATACTGTTCCTAACATTTCATTTTAATAGCAAGGTGTCTTTGATTTGATTCTTTGTAATTCTAGAAACTAGATTGTAGTTTAGTCATTACTGACATTTTTTTTTTAAAAAAAAAGGGATATATTTTCTTGCACAGCTGTTCAAAAGAGAAACAAGTCTCAGTCCTCAGTGCTGTCCTTTGTTTTCCAGGTACAAGTTTTCTAGCTCAGACAACTGAGAAAAAGTGTAGACCATTCTCGAGGCATTGCTTGCACGCTGTTTTTCTACGTTGCAGGCAGATCGGGCTGTGATGGGCGGTGTGCAGGCGGGTACGGATCTGACAGCCTGGGATGTTCTGTACTAAAATGTTACTTTGTATCAAAAAGTTTTAGTACAACAAAATAAAGGTCAATTTCAGTAATGCCTGGTGTGTAGATCCCTGAATCCCTGTGTCCCGCCTTCCCCAGGTGCACCCTGCATTCCTCTTGTGCAGCATGTGGCTGGACTGGCTGGTGCGTGAGGTCCTTTCCTGCTCCTGTGGGCAGAGGTCCCTTTTACCTACTGCTGTCACACCCTCTCTGACTCCCTTCCCTTCCCATCTGACTGTCCCGTGTTTTGTGGGGTGCTGGCTGCAGTGGGGCCATTCAAAGGCGTGGGCCGAGCCATGAGCAGCAAAGAGGCCTGAGCTAAGCCCTCGGGGGGGGTCCCTGAATGTTCTCAGGCCTTGGGTGGGAGGGTCCCCCTACCTGGCGTGGAACCATGTGGGACCTCAGAGCATCACATTGTTGCATCACCCAGTACTGTAGGGCCCCTGACATGGCCTGCTTGAGCTTCAAGTCCGTGTTCAGGATGGTGGGAAAGGGGAAATGAGGGGAAGTTGGAAGGTGTGGCCTGTGGCTGCCAGAGCTCAGGTACAACTAAAATACCAGAGAGCCCCTCAGAGAAGAAGGCTGCCAAAGGGTGTGTGTGTGTGGGGGGGTGTGGGTGTGTGGCGGGGAATAGGCATGCTAGGGCCATGTGACCTGACCCATAGCATTTTGGAGTTTGGCGTTAGTTTTTAAAGGCAGTCTAGAACAGGGAACTTAAATCTGTTGATTGTTGAGCCAGACACAGGTCCTGCTTTGCACCACCCAGCTGGGGTTGGGGGATAAGGGAAGACCCAGCCCTGCAGCTGCAGGAAATGGAAGGTCTTTTTGCTGGCGTTCTACAGGAAGAGCGCTCACCTGGCCTCCATGCTGATGTAGTATTCTGAGCCTGAAGAGAGGAGGCTGGAGGAAGGGACACTTGGTCTTCAGTGGTCCAGGGAAGGGAGGGGAAGAGTGTGTCACAGATGTCACCAAGAGGAAGGCAGCTGTTGTTTCCACAGAGGATTAGGCCTTCCTGCCAACCGTCAGTGCTGTGAGGCAGCAGTGCCATGGGGGTCATGACTGAATGGAACCCAAAGACAAAAGGGCCGCCCTGCCCTGGAATCTTGTGTACTGTGTCCTGCTGTGGGATAGGCTCTGATCTTTGTAGGGCACCTCCTGTGTGCCAGACACTATACATGGTGACATTTACGTGCAGTATACATTTTCTCAGAATTAAAATGCTTTATTATGTTTTTTAATGGTACTTTGTGGCATTTAAAAAAAATTCAAATTAAAAGGAATTTTGAAGTTATCTAAAGATGGCCAAAGGTTGTCATTTTGAAACCACAGAACATTCTATTTTAATATGCTGAGCCAGACCTGCAAAACTAGACTTAAATAAGAGGGCTTGTGCCACAACATATACTGTATTCCAGATGAAATAGCTGCTGTCTTTATTTTCTTGCATTGGATGCATTCTTAGAAAAAGCATGGCTGTAACCTAGTTTTATCTCCCTGTGTTTTGCCATGAGTTGTATTTAGATATATATATATATATATATTTTTAGTTGTTGAGGGACCTTTATTTTATTTATGTATTCATGTGGTGCTGAGAATCGAACCCAGTGCCTCACACATGCCAGGCAAGTGTGCTACCGCTGAGCCCCAGCCCCTAGATATTTAAAAAAAAAAAAAAATATATATATATATATATATATTTGTAGGGAACACAATGTCTTTATTTTTATGTGCTGCCAAGAATTGAACCCAGTGCCTCACACTTGCTAGGTGAGCACCCTGCCACTGAGCCACAACCCTAGCCCCGTATTTAGACATTTTATAGCATTTCATCCTGTATTAGAAAATATGTTTGGATATAATTTCTAATTAGTTTGAAACTGAAGGTCCCAGGGGCAGATTTCTCCAGATGCCAATAACAGTGACAGAGATATCTGTACACAGTGTGAAAGAGCCCGTCTTCCATTTTATCTGATCCTGCTGATCTTGAGATGGAAACATGGTGTTACACCTCAATAAAATGTCTGTAGATGCTCTTGGGCGCTCAATGCGTGTCCTACTTCCGGAGGGCATTTATCTGCTAGGGAGGAAATATAAGGTGATCAGCATCTCCTGGAGATTTTCTTTCTAGCGTCTCCAAAAGCATTTTAAGGAGGACTTGGGCATACCAACACAGCCTTGAAGATGGAATAGCTGGAGTCACGACTTGGCATTTCTTGGCATAAAGTCTGAGGAAGGATTTGGTGGTCAGACTCCAACTTTGCCACGTAGTGAACCAGGAGGAGGTGAGCCATCAAACACTTGGAACTACAGTTTACTTACATAAAAGTCCGGGAGTTGGGAAGGGTTAACAGCCTTGAGAAAGTGCTTAAACCAGGGTGTGGTTGGAAATGAAAAGGGAAAGGGAACAGCATGCGGTAACCTTCACATTAATATTGTCCCCTTTCTGGAATAATCCACATCTTCCCTGCCATTTAAAAAAATTTCCTGCAATGTCCACAACAATAAGCTCCCCCACCCACACCCCATCATCATATAGTCTGTGCACACTTGTGGGTGACACTCTGGTCCTAGTCATGAGAGAGAGAGAGCACTGATCCATGCATTTAGTGGCATGGACTGTTTCTGTAAAGGCCACACGGGTGCCTTTCTTTACCATCTTTGCTTCCAGATCCTGAAGGAACTGTTTTCCTCTCATCAGATACAGAGTGCCACCCATGCCCAGCCACAGTGAAGCCAAAATGACATCATTCTGTGGTCCAGAGAGCTGTCCTTGGTGGTCACACTTATTATAAGAGTGATGGAAAGCAGTCTTTGTCACTTAGCATCTGAAGGACCACACGTGACCCAAAGAGTTCAGAGGTCTGCTGAAAATGTTGGCGTGGTTCCTGCAGTGGGTGACGGATTTATTCTGGGTCTTGACAGTTGTAATTAGATTAAAAGCTCAGTCTCTCCAAGCCAGAAAAGGCGCTCAAGGCATATCCTGCTTCTGGAGGGTGTTTATCGGCTGGGCAAGAAATTGTTTTACAGTCGTTCCCTGCACAAGTCCTTCTAGAGGTGGACACCCAAGGACAGGTTGGGGAGCAGCTGAGAGTCCCTGCTGATCTCAATGGCAAAGTGAAAGCTACTGGTTGTTCCCAAGCTACCTGTCATGTTCTCCATTCTTCTTAATAGGAGGATTGCTGGTTATCAGTTCTTCTCCTCTGTTGATTATCGTCACCAATCTCATTTCCTTACTCTTGTGCTTCTTCCTGTTTCCTTTAACCTGCGGCTGATTATTTTCACTGCCATGCTGCCCTTTGTGCTTCCTGTGATGTCACCACCTCCACCCCCGTTCTGAGTTCTGAGGACTCCTACACCCTTGCTCCTATCCTTATTCACAGAGAGTCTTTGGTTTCCATGGTAGGCTTCAAGTGAGGGTGTTTCTCTAGAGATTCTTTAACCTGTGCATTTGCTGTATTTTGCCCTCCGTGGTCTGCAGCTCCTGATAAACGCCCACATGCTTCTGAGGAAGACTCCCAGAGATACTTACAATCCCAAGGCGATTCTTCCTCTTCTTCTTCTACTAACCCTAACTTCTTCTACTAACTGGATGTCACGTTACTCTTTATTATTTCTCCACCAACATAATTCAAATTGCCATAATTTGTTCATTCTCATGAAGCACTTTCCATAGTATCAGCACCATTTTCTTTTCCAATTGCTGGCTCTATTGCTCCTTCCTGTTTTTTTCCAATAGTTTTCCACAACTGTATAAAATGTATGGGTTTTTTTTGGGGGTCGGGGGCGCACTATTGGGGTGTAAAGGTCAGGCGAGCATCGAAGGAAGAGACCACCAAGAGACTGTCTCATGCAACAGCAAAGGGTTTATTGGGGGTCCAGCATGCTGGGGCTCAGAGCTCACTTGAATAGAGCAAAGAGCCCTGAGAACAGCTTAAGCAGAGCTTATATACTTTTCTTGGAGAGGGCAGGGAGGGAAGTTACATTCTGCAGTTTGGCAGTTGGGGACAGCACATTCTGGGATCAAGATTAGCAAACAGTTCGCAGTTGGGGACAGCACATTTTGGGAACAAGATTAGCAAACAGTTCTTAAGATTTCAACAGTGTTTTGTTAAGCATACAGAAAAACGGAGTGACAAGTACCTATTTTATTAACCTTTCATTCCCCACTTCTTCTGGCTACTTTTAATCATAAAAGTGATTATTGGGGGGTGTCACATTTTATGTCTGCTAGTGGGGTATATTGTTGTCTGATTACCATAAGTTTAACTTGTCCAATTTGAGCTTGAAGAAAGGAAACTACACGGTTGAGCAAACAAGGTCTTACAGTTAGCAATAATATGAGGATTATTAATGGACTGGCCAAGGCTGATAAAAGCGTAGTTAACCAGGGGGACTGTGTGAACCAAGACTCAAACCACCCTTTTTGGGTCTCTCTCGTTGACGCTCTTCAAGGCGTCTTTTTAATTTACTTATAGATTTTTTACAACTCCAGTATGGTCGGCATAAAAACAACATTTTTTTCCTCAATGCAGCACAAAGGCCCTCTTTTCTCATGAAGAGGAGGTCCAACCTTCGCCTGTTCTGTAAAACAACTTCAGAGAGAGAGGTTAAAGATTCCTGCAAAGCTGTGATGGAGGTTTTTAATATCTTTAAGTTTTGGTCTATTGTTGTTTTTTTAATTGGGTCATTTGTTGTGTCCCACAGACCAGGGCAGTGGTTCCTGTGCCCACCCCTGCAGTAACTCCTATTCCTAATAGGATGGCTAAAGTGAGGGATACAGGTTCCCAGCGGAACCGGGTTTTATGCCCCCTTATTTGATCTTTAAATGAAACTGCGTCATGATAGAGCACTCTGGGAAACATCTGCACCATTACATAATTAATTACATCTGTTGACCATTTTATGAAAACATAAACAATGTTTAAGTATATAGAATTATACTGTTGTAGGGACGGACAAGGCAAGGTACCTAAGATAGCACCGAAGACAGGGAAACAGTCCTATTTGGTTGCAACCGGATTTAGAGGGCATTGCTTCTGTTGTAATCAATTAATCCCCTGAACCCCAAGTTTAGGTAGTTTCAGAATTTTGTACCCAACATGTAAGGGAAGGGGCTCAGAAGTTCACAGTCTGCAGAAGTTCACAAAAAGCAGTTTTTGCTTCTGTTTTTTTTGTTGTTGTTGTTGTTGTTGTTCTGGGCAAGTTAACTTTTCAAGGACACCTGGGAGGGGGAGAGCTTTTTTTTCTTTTCTTTTTTTTTCCTGCCAGCTGTTACCATGGAGCCCAGTTGGTAACTTCTTTATCTTAGAAATGTAGCCATCTCTGTGAAGCCCCAGCTCAAGGCCAGAGGCCTTGTTTATATATTTTGTGAAAAACTAGTAAGGGGGTGTCTAGCTTAGGAGTGCTGATTTTTCTAGCCAGTGGCCAAGTAGAACAGGGCAACACGAAAAGAGGAAGTTTATCTACACTGAACTCTTTTATAGGGACTCTTTTGCTGAAAGTCCTAAAGTCAGCCATGGTGAAGACTTCTGGAGAAGGTCAGTTAAGACTTTTCTGTGGGCCTGGTACAGAGGGGGAAGACAGGGAAGGCGGGGCTGAAAGCAGCTCCATGGATCTGAGAATGAGGAAGGAGAGATGTAAAAGAATAATGGGAAAGGGGTTTGGGATTTTCCTAGCAACAAAAACTTGAGTAGTAGAACAGGTAGAGCAGAGGGGAAGACGGGAGTGAGTATCCCAAAAAGCCTGTGAGGGACTTTAAATTTTTAGTAACCTGTTTTCAGTGATGACAAAGCAACTTTAAAGGCCATTTTCATTACATCTTGGATAGGGGTCTGAGGGCTCTCCTCAGCTGGTTTGAGCTTTGGGTTAGCTGGTAAGAGGACCTGGTGGGACCCGGTGTGGGCACTGACAGGAGAAGAGAGGAGTAAGTGGGTGGAGAGATGGCCATTAGGTCCCTAAGGGGGCTGTATGCGAGATAGACTATACTTTTTGTCCAGTAGGATTTGTGATCAGCCATCGCTGCTGAACGGGCTGATGAGGGTTAGGACTCCTGGTGGTCAAGGGGAGAGTCCATAGCCCTATCAACATGGTGAATACGCAATTTGAAAGGGTTACCAGTTTTTTTTTTTTCAATTTTTAGCCAGAGTCTGGACAGGGCGCAGGCTTGAGATGAGAGGCATGGATCCAGGAAGTGATTCCATCTACCTTTACCGCTGTAGGTGTTATAAGTAGCACCTGGTATGGTCCTTTTTAGCGGGGTTCCAGGGATGACACCTGATGTCGTCTTACGTAGACGAAGTCTCTTACTTGATATTGATGTGGAGTCCTTTCATCCCCAGGTTGGTAGGCAGTGGCCAGCTGTTTCCACAGGTATCGCTGAGTTCTTTCAAGAGTTTTAAGTCTGTCAAGCAAGGGGGTGTGGAAGGGATTGTTAGGTCTTAGAGTTGGAGTTAGGTCCCTTACTGGAGGAGGGGCACCATAGAGAATTTCATAGGGGGTGAGGTTACACAAAGAAACAGAGGGAGTATTTTTTGCACGAAACAGTGCATAAGGCAGGAGCATAGTCCAATCTTTTATGCTGGTCTCTAAGTTTAATTTCGTTAAGGTCTCTTTAATGGTTCTATTCATTCTTTTTATTTGTCCTGAGCTCTGGGGTCTATAAGCACAATGTAACTTCCAGTTAATCCCCAGGGTCCTGGCTAACCCCTGACTTACCTGGGCCACGAACGCCGGTCCATTATCAGACCCTATTACCTTAGGCAGGCCGTATCTTGGAAAAAATATCTTTCAGGATCTTCTTGACCACCATTTGCGTCATTTCTTTTTTGTGGGGAAGGCTTCAATCCATCCTGAAAATGTATCTATAAAGACTAGGAGATATTTAAGTCCATACCTTGCTGGCTTAATTTCAGTAAAGTCCACTTCCCAGAATTGTTTTGGTCTGGTTCCTCGTAGGTGCTTTCCTGCAGGAAGCTTGGAAGGGTAAGCATTAACCAATTGATAGACCCGACAGGCTTTTGTTACCCGTTCAGCTATTTCTTTTCGCTGTGAGTCGGTTAATGGAAAACTCTGTTCTTGATCTTTCAGGAATGCCTGCAGTTTCTTTGAACCAAGGTGAGTGAGTTGATGTACATTTTTAACGTAGTGTAGGGCTTTCTGAAATTGCAGGCTGGGCTCAGTAAAGTCGAGGAGTTCAGTGTCAGTGTCCTTAGATGTTAAGTTGTCGGGGTGCTCCGACATAGTTAAATCTCCTGACTTATGTTCCCCCGGTGTGGAAAGTGTTAACATGGTTACTCTGTTTAGGGATGCCAATTTTGCCTCTTTATTTGCCCTCTTGTTAGATGGGGGTGGTATCTGTACAACGGTTTGTTTTCTGGGCTCAGTGAGCCATCGTTTATCGCCCCTAAGGGAATAGTCCAGGAAGATTACTTCTTGCTGGCAAATTTGGGCCTTTTTGGCAGAAGCTTTATATCCGAGTTGAGCAAGCTCGGATAATAGTGCTTAGGTCCCAGACTCACAGTTTTCCTTGGTGTCGGCTGCCAGTAGCAGGTCATCCACATATTGAAGCAGGGTGACTTCGGGGTGCGTAGTTCTGAAGTTGTTGAGATCTCTGTGGAGGGCTTCATCAAAGAGAGTGGGGGAGTTTTTGAACCCCTGTGGGAGTCTGGTCCAAGTTAGTTGACCAGACGCTCTGGTTTCTGGGTTTACCCACTCAAAAGCAAACAGCAACTGACTATCTTTATGCAGAGGCAAGCAAAAGAAAGCATCTTTTAAGTCCAGTACAGTATACCATTTTCGTTCAGGGTTTAGAGTGCTAAGCAGATTGTATGGATTAGGTACCGTGGGGTGAATGTCCTGTACTCTGTTGTTGATCTCTCTTAGGTCTTGAATGGGGCGATAGTCCCCGGTTCCTGGCTTTTTTACTGGTAGCAGGGGAGTGTTCCAGGCCGATTGACAGGGCCTTAGGACCCCTAAGGCCAGATATTTCTGAATATGGGGCCCTATCCCATCTTTAGCTTCTTTGCTCAGAGGATATTGTTTGACATTAATTGGGGAGTCTGAGGTTTTTAACTCTACTGTTATTGGAGGTTGTTTCACGGCTAGGCTTAACCTAGCAGTTTCTGCCCAGGCATCTGGGTAATCTGTTATCCATTTCTGGGGTAGCTTGCCTGTTTGATCAGTCTTGGGGGGTGTGAAGAGTTGATGTTCATCTTTTACTGACATAGTTAAAGCCATGACTATAGGAGTTTTTACTGAAGGATTTAGAAATTTCATTTGGGGGCCTTCAGGGTTAAAAGTTATTTTGGCTTGGAGCTTGGTGAGCAGATCTCTGCCCATCAATGGGGCCGGGCATTCTGGGATCACTAGGAAGGAGTGATGGACTTTTCCTTTCCCAGGTCCATGGTCCTCTTAGTTGTCTAAGCCCGATATTTACTGCCGTTAGCCCCTTGAATTAGAGACCTTTTATTTGATAGAGGGCCCAATGGGGCCTTAAGGGCTGAGCATATTGCCCCTGTATCCACTTCAAAGTTTACTGGGGTTCCCTCCACTTCAAAAGTTACCCTGAGCTTGGGGAGGGGATCCGAGCCTCGATTCTTTTAGTCATCCTCCAGAGTCAGAATGGCTGGCTGGCGTGGCTGTCTCTTTCTAGGGCACTCTTTGGCTCAGTGTCCTTTCTCTCTATAGTAGGCACATTGATCTGAGGCCAGGGGTGGCCTTTGGCGTGGGCCCAGGTATCCCTTCCTGTCTCCCTGTTTCTTAATTTTTGGCCTTTTTGTTGTTGTGACCAGGACCTTAGTCAATGCCTTAGTCTGTTTTTTGTTTCTCTCATCCTCCCTTTGCTCCTTTTCTTTCTCCCTCCTTTGCTCCCTTCTCTTCCTCAGTTTCTCTCTTATAGTATACCTTCTCGGCTTCTCTGACCAAATCTCTCAAAGTCATATCTTGTAATCCATCTAAGCGTTGTAACTTTCTTTTAATATCCAGGGCAGCTTGCCCAATAAAGACCATCATGACAGATGCCTTTTGATCCTCTGCTTGAGGATCAAAAGGAGTATATCTCCTATATGCCTCCATAATTCTCTCCAGAAACATAGAGGGAGATTCATCAGGCCCTTCAATAATCTCTCTTACCTTGGCCAAAGTAGTTGGTCGCTTAGCGGCCGCTCGGAGACCCACTATTAGAGCCCGGCGATAAGTGGACAGATGCTCCCTACCTTCAAAGGTGTTGGGGTCCCAGTTGGGTCAGTTCAAGAGGAAGTTGTGCCGGTCGCCCATCTGGTCTGAGGATATTTTTTTTAGCTTTCAGGAGGATTCTCTTTTGTTCCTCTGTCATGAAGAGAGTCCCTAGGTGTTGTTGGCAGTCATCCCAAGTAGGCTGGTGTGAAAACATCAATGACTCAATCAGACCTGTGAGCCGGGTGGGGTCCTCGGGGAAAAGGGGGATTGTTATTTTTCCAGTTATATAGGTCTGAAGAGGAGAAAGGCCAATACTGGTAGGCTTGCATTTCTCCTCCATGGCCATCGTCAATCATTGGCCCGTAAGGACGGAGGGGGTGTATCACGGGGGCTTCAGGGTTTTTAATCATTCGCCGCCGGCGAGTTCCTTTAGCCTGGCTAGCTTCCTCCAGGGGAGGAGGGGCTGTGTGTGCCGCGGGGAAGTCATCTGGAGGGCGCTGGGCCGGCTTAGCCTCCTCCAATGGTGGAGAGGCTGAGTCAGCAGCAGGGGAATCATTTAGAGGGTGTTGGGGGTTGGGGGACGAGGGCAGGGGATAAGGAGGGGGAGGAGAGTCCAGTAGAGTCAAATCTTGAGACTCAGGGAGAACAGAGGGTGGAGGAGGAGGAGGAGCAGAGGGTTTGAGAGACAGAATCATGGGGGAAGGAGTAGGAGCAGGGGAAGGGACAAGGAAAGGCTTCACCCATGGAGGAGGAGATTTGCAGAGGTCCTGCCAAGTTAAGATATACGGCTGTTGATCTGGATGGCTATGTGGTCCCGGCTGAAAGACAAAGACAATATCTCTGACTTTTCGAATTAGTGGGAAGTAGAAAGATCCTTCTGGGGGCCATCCGACTCCAAAGGTGGGCCATTCTGAGGCACAGAGAGTCTGCCAGGTCTGGCGTTTTACTGAAAAAGAAAGATTCCGAGCCCTTAAGCGGACTTTGGTCCAGTGATCAAGGGTCAGGGACAGAGGCGTTGAAGTGCTCTGTCCCATAATGAAAGATACACAAACAGTGAAAGCAAGGACACACGACACAGACGATAAAGACAGACAGTAAACGTTCAACACTGAGACAGGGCTGAGTAGCCGGCAAAACCCGATGGGCTGGCAATACCGAATCCGAAACAAAATATCACTGAGTCAAGGAGACTATTGTTCCTCGATTTCCCGAGTCCTCTGGGGCGTCCCCCAGGGACGTGGCCTGTGGCTCTGTGACACGTCTGTCAGCCACCGTCGGAGAGAGCTCACGCTCTTCACCGACAGCCACTTTGCCAGCCCTAACCTGAAACCTGAAACCTGAAACCAGAAAGCAGAAACCAGAAAGAGGCGCCTTACTTACCCCGAGAGGAGCCCGTTGGGGTCTTACGTCCGCCGCTGCCGGATCTCGCTGGGGCCTCCAAATGTAAAGGTCAGGCGAGCGTCGAAGGAAGAGACCACCAAGAGACTGTCTCATGCAACAGCAAAGGGTTTATTGGGGGTCCAGCATGCTGGGGCTCAGAGCTCACTTGAATAGAGCAAAGAGCCCTGAGAACAGCTTAAGCAGAGCTTATATACTTTTCTTGGAGAGGACAGGGAGGGAAGTTACATTCTGCAGTTTGGCAGTTGGGGACAGCATGTTCTGGGAACAAGATTAGCAAACAGTTTGCAGTTGGGGACAGCACATTTTGGGAACAAGATTAGCAAACAGTTCTTAAGATTTCAACAGTGTTTTGTTAAGCATACAGAAAAACGGAGTGACAAGTACCTAAAAAACGGAGTGACAAGTACCTATTTTATTAACCTTTCAGGGGATTGATCCCAGGGTCACCTAACCATTGAGCTGCTGGATTGTAGGCATGCGTCACCATACTTTTGGGACATTTTCTGGAGGAGCAGCTGCAGCAGCCTGTAATGCTGGACACGTCACCCTCCCAGATGTGTGCAAGGATCTGGCAAGTCTCAGACACGGAGCTCATCACTGAGCAGGGCAGGCTGATGCTCCCACAGGGGCTAGAGATGTGCAGAATGCTGAAGACCCAGCTCATGGGCCTGAGCCCACTTTAAAGCTCTCCCCGCTGCTACAAGAAAGAGTTTTAATTGGTAAAACTATACACTATAGTTGTTTTTGTTGTGGCATATTCAAGCATGCACACAACTGAGTTTGATTGATTTCCCCAGTGCCTCTTCTTGCCCTTCTGCACTCTACCCCCTTGCTCTCCTTCAATGACCCTACTTGTATCCCCTCTATTTTCGTAAGAACCCCCTTTTCCTTTTTTCTCTCTACCTTCTGCATATGAGAGAAAGCATAGGACTCTTGACTTTCTGTGTTCCCGTAGCTGGGACCAAGTTCCTGACAACCTCCTTGGCATTGTGTTGGATCCAATGGAGAAGATAATTGCCAGAGATGATCAGGTTCAAAGAGTTTGATTAAAGCCTTTAGGACATCCATCTGCAAACAGGAACTGACCTACTCAGTAAGGTCATCACTGTGCCACCTTTCCAGCTCCCAGGGAAAAAACTGGCCGAGCAAATCAAGGCGGTGGCTGCATGTACCCAATGGCAAAAACCGGCACAGCTAGAGGATGCTCAGAGCAATACATGCATGCAACAATTGCAGCTCCCCCCCTCCCCCCCGAGGTGCAGCCAACGTGCAACCAATCTTGGCTGTAGTGGAAGAGGTTAAGGTTCTCAAAAACCTTTCCCTGTTGCCAGGCACCAACAGCCCCCTGCCCCCACAGGGATTCAAACCTCAGGGGAGGTTTCCCAGCCATTCCAGGCAGTTAGTTAGTGGAGCAAGAAACAGCCCATTCTTGCACGTTGACTTCAAAGCCCCAGAAAGGACAGCAGGAGCTACAGTCATGATATCCATGCTTGAAACTGCTTCAGTATTCACATGCGGGCCCCGGCATGGAGATGTGCCCCCCCACCCCAAGGTACACTCAGTGGCCTCTAACTGATTGGCATAGTCAGTATGACAACTGAACCAATCTACAGGACAGAATGTAGGAGTGAGAAGAGCCAGACCCCCGCCCCCATCCCCCCCAAGTTGAGGGGAGCGCAGGTCCCCACATCAGCAAACCTACCCAGCTCTGGGAAGTAGCTACAGAAAAGGCTTCTCAGCATGCATGGCCTCATCCCCTGCATCACCTCAGATGGCCCCTAAGACCAGGTGGGGCCTGTCTTCTCTTTTGCATGAAAGGACACACGTCCCTGATGGGTTGGGGAGAGGAGTGAATAATGGATTTCAGGATTCCAGTGGGTGGGGCTGAAAAGCCTCCTTGGCTTAGAAGACCTCTCTCTGGAAATATTTGGTGATCAGATGATTTAGGAGTTTTTTTGTTTTTGTTTTTGTTTAAATGCTTAAAAGCAAACCCTTGTCTTTCTGAGTTCCAGTATCGGGACTCATCTACAATTGTTGATTTAAGTGTGGCTGACTGCATTTTTGACCAAGACCCTCCCAGCTCACAGGAAGTCTCTTTTCCCAGCCAAGCAACTCACTACACTACACTGGGTGACTTTCACATCCACTATCCTTGACATTTCTCATGGTTTCCTCCTCATTTCAATGGTATTTATACTTTTTAAATTATAAAATTAAAATTATTTTTATGGGATCAATGTAATTAACTACATATCTAATGAAAAGCAGTCCAACCCTTATCATTTTAAAACCACAGCACATTCTGTTTTGATAGATTGGGCTGAAAATGAAAAAAAAAATGTGATTTCAATGCACCATAGACACACATATTAACACAAATTCTGGATGAAAAAAAAATGAGACCATTTTATTGTAAATATAGGTGCCTGGGCAAAACATCCAGACAAAGCCAGAGTTTATGGTCACTGACCCTGTGAGGGATCTGGCCATTACCACCTTAACTGTGGTTGCTCAGCATCAGTGACACTTGTAGACCACCCAAAGGAGAACAGGCAGAGGCTCTCCCTGGATTGCTGCATCAAGGAGTCAGCTACTGTCACTTGCCTCTGGCAGGAACTCAAAGGCAGGCGGGGGTGGGGTGGGGTGTGTGTGGGTGAAGCTCCCTGATGGGAAGGGGAGTCTTCAGGTGTGCCTGACTGAGCAGGGGCTGCAGGCATGGGAAAGCTGTAGGTGGACTAAATATGTGCAAGGCGACCCTATGGGGCTGGTTAGGGGAATAGATGTAGCTTCTCTGGTTGGTCCTATCAAACTGGAAGGAGGGGCAAAAACTAGGGATGCTGTCAGTCATTGATCAAGTCCTGGCCACTGGGTCCAAATCGCTGCAGCGGTTGTCTGATTTCCTGGATGGGTTGCTGCAGGTCATGGGTCAGAGTTCAGTTTTTGTCTGTGGGCTGACCATTGTCTATTAGTATACTGTAGATCTCATAATCCACCAACTGAATAGCTTCAACACAAAGAAGTGCACAGTTTCACCTGTGATGTCTCGTTGCCAAAAATGTTTTGCCCCATCTAGTCCAACAACCAGTTCACAGGAAGTTTGGAGAACAAAGAAACAAACAGACAAATCTGAAATGAAGGCTATTTCTGATCTCTTCGGTACTCTAAAGGTGTGGGGAAGGAGGTAGATGGGGGACTGTCAGATTGAAAGTCTTCAGATGCTTATTTAACCATATACCAGAAAAATTGTTTATCTGGGAGAAAATTAAAAGAACTGAATACGGATCCAAGTTCTCTGCCATCAGGGAAACACACGTTACATAAGGGTGTTAATGGTTAATGGCATTGTGCAGGGCGACATGTCATGGCAGTGAGAACTCGACTCTTCAGAGATGAGGTGTCCAGTGTCATTTCCTCTGAAATGGTTCAGCTTTTTTTTTTTTTTTTTAAGCAATTGATGCAATATGGCAAAGTGTAGTGGGTTTAGACTTAGGTGGTGAGGAAATGAGTTTTCATTCCCCAAAGCAGGCTGGCCTACATGCTTGTTATAGTAGTGCTTACGAAGGAGACTGTGCCTCCATCCCCTGTCCTACTTAATTCAAGTAGACACAGTTCTATGTCCGTGCATGCATTCACAGGCTGGCCTTCTGCCCTCTATTTTCCCTTAACATAATCCTAATCCACCCGCTTGATTTTTCTCCAACACCAACACCTTGGAGATTTTCCCACATCAAAACATATGGCTCTGTCTCCTTTTTATGGCCACACACATAGAGAACTTGTTTGTGGGAATTTACCACCACTTATTTAATACAGATGACTTCCTTCTTCATTTCATATAGTCTGTGAGCTGTGAAAAGCATTACATAATGCTCTTCTCAAACAGTGAAGGCAGCATTCAAGGAACTAGGCTGCAGGCTTGCCCAGAGACAGAGCCAAGTAGGAGAGAACCAGGCTTTGAAGCCAAGTCCGTGTTGTCCCTGGGACCTTTCTCTTATACCCCATGGGCAAACCAGGCCTCATAAAACTGATGCTTCTCAGAAAGTGATTTGTGCCCTGGTGTATAACTCAGGGCGAAGGTGGTGGGGGGCACGTCCTTGGGAGTCAAACACCTCCTCCACTGCTTCACCTCCGCTGCCAGCGGTTGGGTCACTTTAATCACTGAATTGTCTGACTTTTCATTTCCTTTTTTCCATACACGGGGCCACCGTTTCCATACAACCAGTAAGATGATGTCTTTGAAGGAGGAAGAAGAAGCAGGAACCATGGCTGGGAAAGTCCAACATCTCCGTCACTGCCACTAATAGAGAATGCGTCCCACACAATTCCCTGCCCTTTTACTGATTCAAGTTCCCCACCAAAGCATCTGGTAGAGTCATATGTCTTCCCTCATTGCAAGGGACTCAAAGAAAAATGGGAGTGTCTAGCTCAGGAAGGCAGGGCCTACTATCAGCAGTTTCTCACATGCAGGAAGGCTATTCAGAAGATGCTGGGCAGCTTCAAACACAACAGGTGTAGGACAGGGACTTAACAGGACAATAACTAGTTAGCACGGGATCGGTAGCATGTAATGGCGTGAGGTCATTTTCTAATGTTGTTTTGAAGAATGTTCCACAGAGCCGAAAATCTCAAAACCGCATTAGAAAAAGAGATTTACAAAACCACATATCTAGGAGAGTCTCAAGTTTTAGAAGGTCGCTTGCCAGGAAGCCCAACATAGGCATCTACTTGGGTCCTCCATGAAGCAGATGCCAACATGGGAAGAGACACACAAGTTGTTTCTTGGGGAAATGGCTGTGAATCAAGCGGGGATGGAGCAGGGCAGGCAGGGCAGCTCTCAGACTGAAGATAGGTCTGGGTCCTGTGCGGGGAGAGAGGGAAGGGAAGACTGAGTAGGAAGAACCTCAACCTGCAGTTCAATTCTGAGAAAATCTCATCCAGGCCATGGGAAGGCCCCAGTGAGCATACACTGCTCCCCGCTCCGCCTGCCGGGTTGGTAACTGCCTCAAAGTGTCCCAGGCCTGCTGTGGTGGGCTCATGGGTACTAGCTGGACGCTGTGGGGGAGCTCGTCTCTGCTGAGGGTCTCTTGTATTCCGTAATCGCTTCATTTAGGTTCGGTGGATAACAAAGATCCATGGGACACTTGGAGACTTTTTAGAATAAACCAACTCCTGAAATATTGATGCTTAAAAGAAAGAGATTCAGAGATAATCCAGCGCCAGTCTTCCAAATCAGGAATAAAGAAACAGAGATAAAGTGACTTGCCCAAAGTCTCAGAGCCCTCAAGGGGCTGGCTTCTGCTTAGGACTCATTATCTCCTATCATCCTGACCTCCAGGGTAGCAGCAGGTTCCTTGATTGGCCTGGGAGCCCTCAGGAGCCAGAACACAGCCCCCAGTCCCTTGTTATTACTTCCAGCCCAAGATGGAGGGACGGGTAAGAGGTGAGATTCTCGGTCAGGCAAGTCCCTCTGGTCTCCAGGTATTGAATCAGAGGTTCTCAACTTGTTGTGCAGCATAGCCATGGTCAACTAAAGGAGGTGAAGAGCATTTGCATGATGTCCCCAGAAAAGCAGTGATAATAATGATAGCAGTTATGTGGTTCTTACCATGTGCCAGGCACCTTCCTAAATACTTTGTAGATATTCAACTTATTGACTTGTATTCCAACCCTGTTTGGGACGTATTATTATCCCCCTTTACAGATGGGGAAACTGAGACACAGAGAGGCTGAGAAACTTGCCTCAGGTCATACAACCGTGCAGTGTTGAAACCATGCCTGCCAGGCTGGCTGAGAAGGTGGCGATCCCTGGGTCACTGGGCTACATCTAGGGGAGAGACCACGGTCTGGAGGATTAGCCAGGTATGGTCGCCCATGGCCAAGGAAAGTGGTCAACCCACGAGGACCAGAAGCCTGCCTCAGGAGGGCCATGGCCTCTGCAGTTTAGCTGTAAGATGTTCTTAGGGCAGGGCAGCGCCTTTCCAGTGTCCTTGTCCTCTTCCCAGAAGGGATGGGTGCTCTTGTGGCTGTTCCTCTGCTGATGGCCAATGCCACAGCCAGACACCTGAGAGAGCCAGCCTTTCAGATGCCACCTCCGACATGGAGGCAGCATCGTCATTAGCCATCTCGGCACGTACATGACATGGCATTGTGACCCCATGCACTAGTAATTATGGCCCAGTCAGCATCCTGCAGACAGAGTCATCTGCTCAGTTAGGACAATGACATCTCACAAGAGGTCCCTGCCTTTGGCTACTTGCTGAGGATATTGCGCTCTCTACCCCTTCCCTCCAACCTGACCCTCAAGGTGCTCAGGAACTGGAGATGACCCATTTCCAAAGTGGATACAATCAACTCTTGGAGAGATAGGCTCCTTAAAACTCTTCTTTTATTTTTTTAAAAAAGAATTTAACTAGAACAGATTACTAGAAATACACACAGGTCGATTGTCTGGCAGCATTGATTTTCCAATGTTTTATCCATAAAGCTGTAATTTCCAAGCACCCTCCTGCTTCTTGGTGTAGGTGGAGCCCAAGTCAGGATCTCTGCTTGGAGAATTCTGAAGAAGCCCCTGTCAGCTGCATCCATGTGAGATGAGTAGGCCCTCCATGAAGGTAAAAGGGCTTGGGCCAAACTCCAATCCCGTGTGCACAGGTGGTTCACCGCACGTTCCTCCTGGGAGGCAAGCCTGTCTTGGATTTGGTCTTAGGCCTTTGCAGCCAAGTACCACCACAAAGAAAGCTTATCTGAGGGAGCGGCATTGTTGTGAAGGCTTCATGTGGTCCAGGGAGGAGCCTAGAAGACGAGGCGTGGCAGCTGGGTGTCCACAGAACCACAGCCTCAGGGGGGATCTGAACCATCAAGAACACCATCCTATTTGTGGGCAAAAGTGTCTCCCTGATCGGGATCTGGGGTCCACGGGAACACTGTCTAGAGGCAGCAGATCGAGGCAGCTGAAATCTGCCACTGCTTCTCGACTCTATGGCTAGGAGGAGCCACAGGTTTGATTCTTTCCCCAGGGAAAGGCTGAGCCTTTCTCTGGGAATTCTTGGACAACTAGAAGGGGACTAAAAAGTCCCAGGAGAAGCGCTGGGCCTGCATACTAATTGGGGACACAGAGACTGAGCAGGTTTAGATCAAGTACAAAGTGCACCATGAGCCTGAACTCACAAAGCAGGGTGTACCACTTGCACAGGGGTGGGATATCTTCAGTCTGGTTCCTGGAGGTCCTGGCTGCCCTCCAAAGGCTTTGCTCAACTCAACCCCACAGCAAAACCTGAGGACGAATCATGTAAGTGGGATGAGATGACTGGCTGCAAACACTTTAAGGGCCATCAGAACCAGACTCAGAGATAAGTTCCAGGAGGTAGATTCTGCTCAGTATGGGAACAGCCTCCTGGCCAATACGCAGGTTCCATACTGGACCCAGTTACCAAGAACCAGGTTGGGTGAGGTATGTCCATGAATTGTCTGGGTCCCAGGTCCCAGCAGCACTTCTCCTACCGCCACCCCAGACCAATCTAGCTGGGTCCTCAGGTTTTGTTCATACACAGAACCAGTCTGGGGAAATACCAGGGACCACTGGCCTCTTGCTTGATGTTCCTCACTGGCTCTTTTCAGGTGGGCAGCCTGTCAACCAGCGCATGGGGCTTTGCCCCCAGCTCTCTGGGCCTTGCAGCTCTGCTGTCCCATCCCTGCCACCAGGAGCAGGACATAGGACGTCCACATTCTCCTCAGCATCCTCCTGGGAATGTATGTTTGGATTCGTGAAAATGAACCCGCTGGGAGGGGAGGAGGTCAGCAACCCAGCCCAGGATGGCCGACTAATAGTTTCTGAGAAAATAACAACTAAAACCACCAAGATACTCAAAAGTAGGAGAAACAGCAGCAGCAGCAAGGATTGTCGGTGCCTTTAGACTGGAGGCTGCCTCCCTGAGAGACTCCTAGGATCGCACAGTGTCTTGGCTTCCTTACTAAACCCAACCAAACTACCTCTGGGAAATCAGTGGGGACTCACTCTCATTTGCTTAGGGTGTGTGTGGCCAGTGAACCGTTCTCTCCATACTCATTCATGTTCTTTCACACATGCAATGTCGTGGAAATTGCGCTAAGAACAAAATCCATTCTAGATGCCAGAAATTTCCTTTTGTCCAGAGAGTGAGTGTCTGAAGTATCCTGCCTCAGCTGCTGTCACCTGGATGGGAAAACCCAGTCCTGTGGGCTCAAGGACTTTCCTGACTGGAATAAAGAGGCCAAATATTGAGGCCAAGGGGAGGAGGTCAGGAGTCAGAGTACTGCACCCTCCTCTTGAACCCAGCAGGACTGCGCCAGCAGGCCTCTATTCTGGCCATCGTTTTTGTCATCTGTGAGCTTCAGATTCCAGCCAGTGTGGGCGTGACCTATGGAATCACGCATAGTGCAGTTTTAAGTACAAAACTATGTTCAGGACTCTGAGAATGGAGAGGCTCGTTTCAAAGAGGAAGGGAATAAGGTACTCGATGGGCATGCAATTCTGAGGGTCTGATTCTGCTTGGTGACAGCAAGTGGTTACTGTCATAGAACAAGGACTCTTGTAGCTGAAGAGAGTGGAGAGAAAACGTAACTGTCAGAGGGGCGGACAGTGTAGGGGCACTTCCTCCTGCACACAAGCTCGTCTTGAGCAGGGCGCTGCCTCGGGGGCTCTTGAGAGGCGTGATGGAGCGTGGGTCCCAGGGAGGCTGCTCCTTGGCCGATGCCAGCTCACTTAGGGATATTATAAGCTTGGAGCCTCATGTTTTGAGTTCCCCAAATTGGAGAATGAATGAATTGTGACGTCGGGGATCTCTTTGAGAGTCCTCGACCTTTCCCACCTAGAAGCCAGGCTGAGGGAGACAATTCCCTTGTCTTCCTGCATGAACTTTGTTGACTCTGTGTGTCATACAATGTTGCTCTTAGAGAGCTCCAATTCTATGTGCCTGTGTGAGGGGTGACTTTGAGTTCACCCCCAGCAAGGCCAAAACCCAGGTCCTCTTCCTGGGTGGCTAAGGCCACACTTCCTAACACAGGGCCACATCTCCCCTAGCCACCCTCCCTCCTGCCCCATATCAGGGCTGCCAGGGGCTTCTGCTTGCTGCCCCAGGGTTCTCCCCCCGGGGTTCTGGCTCCCTGGGTTCCCCTTCCTTTCTTGCAAGCCAGCTGTGCATTAAAAGGATGTCTTACCAACTGCGCCCAATAGTTTCTAAGTGTTGTGGTCTAGAGAGCTCTGCAGGTGCTCCCGTGGCCCTGAGGACAGAACAGAAGCCTCACGGGCATCAGGAGCCTTTGACTTTTTCACAAAGAATCTGAACCAGAAGAGGAAAACAGTGGGATTCCCCAGAGCCATGTAGGGGCACAAGGGCACCCAACCCAGGTGTCTTACAGCTGATTGAAATATTTAAAAGGGATGGGGATGTGGATTAGTGGT
>NW_025999946.1:1713011-1717249 GCF_001458135.2 Marmota marmota marmota
ACTAGTGTCCCTGGCCTGGCAGTTGTGGGCTCTGATCACCTTCATTCTTCCTTTTGAACTAACCTCTCCTCATCTTCCTGGATTCAGTGCCATCTATATCCCCCCTCAACACCTGAACCCCCTTGGCTTGGAGGCTGAAGTCCTGTTTAAGGTGAAGGACGTATAGGAGACTCAAGGATGCTGCCCCGCACAGAGGCCAGGAAAGCCCCTTTCCCCTGAAGCCTGCTGCTGAGGCTCCCTTCTCCTGGTCAAAGGTCTAAGTCCACATCTGCCCCTTTCCCTGCTCTGAGTCACATTTTGTGCGTGCTCCCCAGCCCTCCGAGCCTAATCCCTTTGGGTGGTTTCTCTGCTTAACTTTGTTTCCCCTCCTTCTTCTCTCTTGATGCACTTTGGTCCTATTATATCTGGATATATTCCAGGTGATCCATTTGGAGGTTGTGCAGCATCCCACATCCCCATGGCCCTGATCACTTCTACCCCTTGGAGACACCTGGGCCGCCCCACCTGGGGATCTGCCCATCACATTCCTCCCTCCAGGACCGCTCAGGCTTTCTCCTCCACATGGTTCTGAAGGTAGATCCTCTCAGGCCTGGCAGGAGCTCCAAGGCCTCTCTGTGAGCCGGTTCCTGGAGGTCCCTTTGTATGTTGGATTCCTACTAGGTCCTGTTGTCCTAAACCCTTGGGGAGACTATTTAGTCCCTTCCTGTGCATCTTGAAAGCTTGTGCCAAGCTCTGGGTTTGGTGGAGGAGCAGCTGTGAGGCCTCCTTTGGGAGCTGTTCCTTTCTGTCCTGCACAGCCTACAGCACCCAGGTGACTGAGCCTGGGAGCCTGGGTCAGTCTCAGCCTCCCTGGTTACCCTGGTAACATGGGCGGAGCTTAACCTACCAACTGCTGACAGTTATACTACAACTTTCAGTTGGTGCTCACTTTCCTAGGAAGTCCATGTGGGCAACCACCATATAACTGAAGTTTTCTATTAAGGGGTGTGGCTACATCAGTAGGGGTTTTCTTCTCCCCTTTGGTATTATGTTTTGAAACAAGGGTCTTCCACAGTTGAGGTATATTCCCAGACTCTTAATATTTTGTGACAAGACCTCACTAAGTTGCCCATGCTGTTTTTGACCTTGTGATCCTCCTGCCTCAGCCTCCTGAGTGACTGGGATTACAGGTGTGGGCCAGGTCCCTGCACAGGGGTTAATCAGTGTCGCTTAAGATGGCATAATGCCCAGGTCTCTCTCTGAATCTGTGGTCTTTCAGGTTATACGCTCTGCCACCCATAGCTCCCATGTTAGCTGTAGGCCCAAACTGGGAATGCTGGGCATGAGGGCACCTCTTGAAGGCATGAGTGTGCAGCCCAGATGATCAGACATGGTGTGACTCTTATCTAGGAGGCAGATCTGATGCCCAGCTTCACTAAGGGGGCTAGTTTTCCAATGATCAGAGGACACTAGGATCATGTCCCAGAGGCATCCAGTCTTTTGAGGCGTCCAAACACAGGAGGCAGAGAGTATAGTTGTTAAAAGCTGGATCACAGGACCTGCCATCTACTCCTTCTGTAGATGGGCCTGGGAAGATGGGAGTTGAGACAGGTCTCCTAGGTGACCCTGACACACTAACATTCTGAGGGACGTTCCGAGGATAGGACATGAGAGATGAGGTTGCAGAGATATTCAGAAAATGATTACAGTTACTCTTAAAAAATGAATTTCATGGAGGTATAATTTACATACAATAAAATATTACCTGTCTAAAATGTAGTGCTTGAAGAGTTTTGGAAATACTTATGGTTTTGTAGCTATCATCATAATCTGGGTGAAGGCTTCTGCTCATGTCCCTTTGCATTAATCCCCACCAGCCACCCAAGCCCCAGACCCACTCATCTGTTTCCTGTTAGAAGAAATGAGCTTTGTACTAGCTGGGTGTCTTGGGTTGCTCTTTGTCCCGCTAATCATCATGACCTCCAGGGTGCCAACCCTACCTTTGTGGGCTGTAAAGATCTGCATTGTCTACCCTCACTGGGTCTTCCCTGGAACTTTGGGTCCCATCTGATGCTTCTAGTCATTGAATAGCCACACAAGCCAGGCCTGGGGAGCAAAGGTGAATAAGACATGCTCCCTGTTGTGAGGGCTTCACGGTCCTGTGGGCAGCAGGCCTGGCAGCTGACAGCTGGGAAAAATTCTGTCTGTCCAGAAAGACCCTGGGACCACTTGCCTTCCCCTTGAAACAGAATCCTTCGGAGTGGCCCCTCGTCCCTGGGTGTGTAAGAGGTTCCTTTGTGTTAATGAGCAGAGGGTATGGTCAAAGGACAGTGCAAGATGGCCCAGGAGCTCTTGGAACACAGGGCTAATTGGCAGTGGGCAAGATGCAACCCACCTGTGCACAGACAGAGCCTTCCCAGCTCCCCAGCCCTCCTCTCCCAGGGGGTGGGTACAACAGCAGGAGGAAGGGGCTAATGTGGGAAATGGGAATGGTAGTGAGTTGCTTGGCTGGGGAAAGAGATTTCCTGTGAGCAGGATAAGTCTTGGCCAGAACACAGTAGTCAGTCATACTTCAATCAACTTAAACAAGTACAAGTATTCAACGCAGCCTCTTTCTTTTGAAAATTAAAACAAATACAAATGAGTCTTAAGAGCTCCAGGGTCGATGCTTAAATCGAGTAGACATTCCCTGCAGAAAGCCACGGTCAAATTCCTCACCAACAATGTGCCTGTGCACTTTAGCAGTCTTTCGCTAAAGGGTTTGGAATGCAATCCACACACACAGCACCCCTGCAATGCAAGAAGGTGACTTAAACTCCGCCAGCATTTGGTGCTGGCCTTGGTTTTGTTCCAGTTGGTGAGCAGCACTCTAAGGTCGAAGAATTGGATTGGCCCTAAGGAAAGGTATCCTGCTAGAGCTGTGGGAAGACAGGCAACCCTTCTCGAGGGCTAGCGAGCTCCTTTCTGCTAGAGAACTTTAGAGGCGTCCAAACACAGGAGGCAGAGAGTACAGCCATGGTTCACATTCTCGAGTCTCCCCAAACAAACCAGTTGAGTCCTAAAATTAAAATATTCTCTCTGGCCTCTGGAGGGCACTCCAAATTCAGTGCTATTAGAAAGGATTTCTTTGGCAGGGTTATGTTGGAAGCAAACCCATTTATGGCCCTCCATTGAGGTAATAGAGAATTTCCTATTGGATGCACAGAGTTCTTGTTCTTGGAACTCCCTCCCAAGCAGGAATGGTTGTTCACCTACTAGTATCAGTCTTATCAAATAACATTTATGAGTAATGAATGCTGTTACACAGAAATACCTGCCTTCTAGAGGCTTGTGCTCTGAAACAAACTCTTTTGAAGACTGAAAAATATAAGTTTTAAAAATTAAAAAAATATTTGAGAAAGCAACTTTTGGATATAGACTTCCAAAAGATTGAACATGCCCTGGTAGCTGTGGGTTGGGGGTTGAGAACAGCTCCCACCTCAGTTCTTTCTCTTCATGCCTACCACTTGCTTGCCTTGAACATGAACTTACAGGTCACACTGGGTTAGGGGGGCTGTGTCCCTCGGAGGCCTGTAGCCTCTGGTCAGACCCGGCTGGAGCAGCATCTACCTGACTTGTGCATGGGACACTGACAGTGTGCCAGGCTTTCTCCTGAGGGCGCAGGATGCAGGGGCCCTGGCCTTGAAGTGCTATGACCACTTGTTGCTTGAAGGTCCACCACCTGCATGCTCAGAGTCTGGTGGCTCTGTGGCACTTTTCTCTTGTGACCATGGAACAGTGTCTTCATGTGTAATTTTTTATTTATTTATTTTTTGGTACCAGAGATTGAACCCAGGGGTGCTTCACCACTAAGCCACATCCCCATCCCTTTTAAATATTTCATTTAGAGACAGGGTCTTGCCAAGTTGCTTAGGGCCTCACTGAGTTGCTGAGGCTGGCTTTGAACTTGCGATCCTCCAGGCTCAGCCTCCCGAGCGGCTAAGATTATAGACGTGTGCCACTGTGCCCAACCCTTTTTGTGTAACACATTTCAGTTTGGGTTGTCCAAGAGTAGGAGGCGTGGCACAGAACAACCAGGTACATAATTGGACGCATCTGCTTTTCTCCTCTCAGGCTGAGACCCTGCATCCGAACTGGATGGAGCTTTAAGCCCAGACCCAGCTCTGGGGCCCTGGGGAACCCATCTGGGCAAGATCCATTGCAGACAAGGAGAACCACAGGGAAAGAAGTAGTCATTTGTTAACAAAGTCCAGATGCCC
>NW_025999946.1:1717677-1756043 GCF_001458135.2 Marmota marmota marmota
CCCCCCCCCCGCCCCCCCCCCACCACAGTCTACTTGGGCCCTCAAGAGTGAACAGCACAAGCTCCATCTGGCAGAGGGGTCGTCAGGGTGTCCTAGTAGACAGCAGCGTCTCTGAGACCCATGGAGGGCAGAGCGTGTTCGCGGGGTAGTCTCTAGCTTTTGTTTAGCTTCTTATGAGAAGTCTCTTGGGATACTCAATGTGCCTTCACTGAGGGGACTCTTGGCACCAGGCCCTAGGCTGGGGGTGGCAGGAGCCAGGAATGTGAAGATGAACAAGACAGTCGCTGCCGTCTCCCATCACAAAACATGTGAACATACACTTCTCTAGGGTACAAACAAAGCCCCGTGCAAGAGGGGAACTTCCAGGGAGAGTTGAACACAGCCCCACAGGGAAAGGGACATTTGAGCTACCCCCGAAAGGCTGAGTTCCATCTGACACCGCAGAGAAGTGGGGATGGGTCGGTGGGACATCAGATAGACAGACAGATGCAAAGGCGTGACAGGCCAGAGTATGTGTGAGCTGCCTGGAGATGGGCCGCTGTGGCAGGAGCAGAGGAGGGAGCTGGACACAGGTAAGATTCCGAAGCACGTCCAGAGGATACCCCTGGGGAGGCCACTGCGGTGTTCAGATATGGCAGGATCAGATCTTTGGCAGTCAATCCCTTACTTCCCAATGGATTGGAGATGACTGAGACTGGGTCAAGGGTGAAACCAGTTGGCCAGATCTGAATGAAAACTGAGTGTTCCTCCTGCTGACAGCCCAGGACTGAATTTGATTGGCAAACGCAGTTTCTTACAGGGTCAGGGTGGTTTGGGAAGATTATTCTCCTTCCCTCATTTTTCCCCAGGTCCTCCTTTTTCTGGCCTCTTGTCTTCCTTTATTCTCTCTGTCGTTTCTAATACAGAAGCATTAAAATCAAAGAATTTTCCTTTGAGAAATCCTGCTTTCATCCTATTTTAAGGTGTTTTGCTTACTTTCAACATAGCTGCTATGGTATTTTTGATTCCATTTACTATGCGAGGATAGACCGGCTGCGCCTCTGTTTCATCCTGCCAGTCCCATGTGGCTGCCCTGGAGACATCTATTGTTTGTGGGTAGGAGTGTGACTGTGTGCCGCCTTTGGGGATTTCTGCATTTTTTGGAATTTGTGGTTTTCCCTGTGGCTTAACATTTGGCTTTTGATTCCTTTTTTTAAAAAAGAAATTCATGAATATGATAACAACCCAAACAGGACAAAACATCCAGCACAAACGGGGACAGAACACCGAGCTGAGGGTGAGCTTCCCTCACTTATTCCCCACGACCCCGGCCCCCACCAGAGGCACCTGAAGCCACAGGCCCCATGACAATTGGCTCGTCGTCTGCAGCAAAGAGGACGTACAAATTCCAATGAGCAGATGTGCACCTGCATTCCTTGGTTTTTAGACTGTGTTGGTCTTGTTTCCTGATGTGCGTCCCATCTCCACTCCTGGAGCCACGTGGGCATCAGAATCTGGGGAGCTGCATGAAGGCCAGCTCCTTTCTGTGCAGGCAGATAATGGCGGAGGGACAGCTCAGGGAGGCTGCCCGGACAAGTGGGGGTTTCAAATAGGCCTGGACCCTTGTAGCTCACTAATTCTATCTATCCCTTGTGCAGCTGCATATTCCAGGCACAGGGGGGCAGAGGCAAGGAAGACGCAATCCCTGTCCCAAGGGGGTGGCTGTCTTAGGGGACACAGGCCTGGCAGCTGGTTGGGCACCAGGGCATCTCAGTCCCGAGGGAGAGCTATGTGTCCAAGGCAGCTCCAAGGCCACTTGCCTTGTCCTTTTAGAACTTTTGGTGTGGCCTCCGCTCCCTGGGATTTGAAGTTTTCTCCTCTTTCCCAGTGAGGATGGAGACTCCTTCCAATCCTGGGATTTTTTTTCTGCTGTCATATTTCCCTGGACTTGAGACAAGAAGCCAAGGGCCAAGGTGGTTCTTCTTGGGGCTAATCAAGGGGTCCCCTTAGTGCTTACATGAGCAGAGGACACAGGCACAGACCAGACGACAAACATAAGATGTTTGGGCTGCTGTGGCAGGGGGCGGGTGACATTGCCCACCTGGGCAGAGCATTCTCTGCTCACCAGCCCCGCCTGAGGTGCTGGGTACTGCAGCAGGCGGTGCGGGCGGAGCTGGAGAGCGCTCATGTGTTGCTTGGCTGGGGAAGAGCTCCTGTGAGCAGGTAAGTCTTGGTCAGCCACCCCTGTGAGTCTGCTTGGTTTGCTTTGCTGCCTTGCAGGAGGGAGAGTCTCAGGGGCTTGCTGGCCTTGCTGTCTCGAGTCTTTACTTAAAAAGTCACTTGAAGACCTCCAGGAGCAAGGATCCTAGAAAGGGGATCCTAGACCATGGTGACAGAAAAATACTTTAGTCCTTTTAGGCCATGCAGAGAGGCCTTCCTGGGGGAGCTGATACTTCCTGGGTGACAAACAGGACAAGTGGCAACAGTTTTCCATACAGACGAGGAGAACTGGGAAGGAGGACGGCACAGGTAACATGACCAGGAAGGAGGGCAGGGGGCAGGCAGAAGGGAGTCCAGCTATTCAAGATGGCTGACTGTAGGCAGGATAACTAAGGAAAGTCAGAAGAAGCGTGACTTTCCCCCTGAAAGACAAGAAGAACGTGTCAATGACAAACGGTCAGAGTTGAGTTTTACACAGCTCATAGCAGACTAGAGCTCATGCTGAAGTGTGTGGAACTATTTCAGAGCTCAAAATGCCTCTCTCTAGGGTCTCCCCACTGCCCTCCCTTCTCTTTCGGGACTTGGAACCCATAAACTTTGTTTAGAGGGTACACAGAGAGTGCTGTTTGGGTCACAGAGACTGAGTCCAGTGGCAGGGGGACAATCACCCTCAGTGGTGGCCCAAGCAGGATGAGCACCAAGGAAATGAGGCCAGTGCTGTGCTCCTGGCTCCAGGTGGTAGACCCCAGCCTGCACCGCCACTCGACTGCCGGCCCTGGGAAAGAGGTCTTGACCCTCCAGCCAGCACTGCCTGCCGGCGTGCCAGTCCTATGGGCTGTCTCTCTCCTGCCTCTCCTACACTTGACATCAGCAGCCTGATCCTCACCAAGACTGTGCATACAGGTGTGGGCACCTCAGCAGGTCAGGCAGAGGGGAGACGCTGGTATCACATAGCACAGAAAACTAGTATCCAAGAAGTGTTGGGAAGGGGCATAAGCTGAGGGGCGGTGAATCTGAGACAGTGGCGGCCATCAGCATGACCTCTTTCCCAGGGGACGGCCAGCCTGTGGGGCACTCAGAGTTCCTCCTATGTCTCAGCTCTCTCGCTTCTCCTCCTCAGCTCGGCTAACTTGTTTGTGGATTTGCAGAGTTGGGGATGCTCAGGTTACCCTGGGCCCAGGAACCCTGCAACCTGTCTGACCCCCACATTGGGTTTCCCATTTGACTCTGTTGCTGGGGTGCTGACAGAGGAATCAGGCTCTCTTGGAGTGCTCAGGATAGGAGGCTGTGGAGTCAGACATGTGCCCTCCCTGAACAGGCTGACGACAGTCTGGCACTGGGATGCCAGGAAGGTCCTCTGTTGCCTTCACTCAGAGTGGGGGTGACACTCAGCCTGTGTCAAGAGCGTGGAAAGTGCACTTCATTTAGCAGCAAGTTCCTAGCAAGACACAGAGAGCCTTTTCATGACACTGTTATCTCTGCCCCCCGCCCCCTTCCCGCTATGCCCACCACCCCAGGGCTTATCAGCTTCTGGGTGATGGAAGAGGTCCTCAGTGGATCACTTGACCATGTGTTTTGATCACATGTGACTTCCCAACCCCTCATGAATGGACTTCAGGATACGATCCCAACACCCCTACCCCACCAGTCTTCTATAGAAGCCATGGGTATAATAAGCAGTCAAGGATCATCCATCTTGGGCATTAATCAGTTAAAAAACATATTGCTCAGATACTTTGCTAAAACACTGTCGCACTGTCAGAGAAATCGGGCTCTTTCTAAAATTGCCAGTGTTGGCTGCAGAAAAAAGATAGGTAAACTAATGAGGCCCAAGCAGGAGGAGGAGGCCAGGAGCAGAGGACCGCACGCTCCTCTTGACTCCGCAGGACTGCACCAGCAGGCCTGTCTTCTGGCCATGGTTCTCGCCGTCTGTGAGCTCCAGATGCCAGCCAGTGTGGCTGTGACCTATGGAATCACGCGTAGTGCAGTTTTAAGTACAAAACCATGTTCAGGACTAAAAATGGAGTGGCTTGGAAGGCATAAAGTACTTGCTGGGCACACGGTTCTGAGGGTATGCTTCTGCTCTGTAAAAGTAGAAATATGTACCAAACATCATTTGATGGCTACCCTTGCCTTTCTTCTTACCAACCCTGACTTCACTTAATTCCTGGCAGGTAAAGACAACTCCTAATGGCACAAAAGAGGGGACTGAAAGTCACAATAGTTCAGATGCAGCATCTCTAGCACTACAGCAATGTAAGTGAGGCTCTGTCACAGAACAGGGGACACTTGTAGTAGAAAAGAGTAGGAGAAAAATGAAAGGGGGGTGGCGGACAGTGTAGGGGCACTTCCTCCCGAACACAAGTTCCTCTTAAGCAGGGCACTGTCTCGGGGGCTCTTGAGAGGCCTGATGGAGCGTGGGTCCCAGGGAGGCTGCTCCTTGGCTGATGCCAGCTCACTTAGGGATATTATAGGCTCGGAGCCTCATGTTTTGAGTTCCCCAAATTGGAGAATGAATGAATTGTGACGTCGGGGATCTCTTTGAGAGTCCTCGACCTTTCCCACCTAGAAGCCAGGCTGAGGGAGACAATTCCCTTGTCTTCCTGCATGAACTTTGTTGACTCTGTGTGTCATACAATGTTGCTCTTAGAGAGCTCCAATTCTATGTGCCTGTGTGAGGGGTGACTTTGAGTTCACCCCCAGCAAGGCCAAAACCCAGGTCCTCTTCCTGGGTGGCTAAGGCCACACTTCCTAACACAGGGCCACATCTCCCCTAGCCACCCTCCCTCCTGCCCCATATCAGGGCTGCCAGGGGCTTCTGCTTGCTGCCCCAGGGTTCTCCCCCCGGGGTTCTGGCTCCCTGGGTTCCCCTTCCTTTCTTGCAAGCCAGCTGTGCATTAAAAGGATGTCTTACCAACTGCGCCCAATAGTTTCTAAGTGTTGTGGTCTAGAGAGCTCTGCAGGTGCTCCCGTGGCCCTGAGGACAGAACAGAAGCCTCACGGGCATCAGGAGCCTTTGACTTTTTCACAAAGAATCTGAACCAGAAGAGGAAAACAGTGGGATTCCCCAGAGCCATGTAGGGGCACAAGGGCACCCAACCCAGGTGTCTTACAGCTGATTGAAATATTTCATCATCAGTATTGAAAAAAAAACCAACCACAAGGCCCTTTGCACCTAAGGTCCCTCTCTGTCTTCAATGGAGAATGGCTTTAAGCATTTGGGCGGGTAGGATCTTTGTTGGGACAACTCTTGAGGGGTCAGGCAGGAAGCTTGGCTTCTCTGATACGGGGCAATGGCAGTTACAGGCACAGTCCTGGGCTCTGGCCCTGCGCCTCAGGCTGGGCACGTGTGCAGTCAGTCACTCAATCATGGCACAGGGTTCCATTGCAGTGAGTGGCAAGAAAACCAGCTCTTCTCGCCTGGTTTGTTGACAGTGCGAGGTGGCCATTCAGAGAAGGACTGCAAGTCTTCATCCCACTCAAACCTCAGTGCCACCTTGTCTGTTGGTGGCACAGTGGAATGTGGAGCAACCTTCCTTTGAGTGCTACTCCTTCCTTTCTTCTTACCCTCCCCGACGTCACAATTCCTGGCAGGTAAAGAAAACTGCTAAAGGCAGAGGAGGAGACTGAAAGTCACAATAGTTCAGATGTGGCATCTTTGGAGCTACGACCATCTCAGGTTGGCGTCTCAAGAATGA
Organism: Marmota marmota marmota; assembly: GCF_001458135.2. Taxonomy (NCBI): domain Eukaryota; kingdom Metazoa; phylum Chordata; class Mammalia; order Rodentia; family Sciuridae; genus Marmota; species Marmota marmota. Next base: position 1,723,575 of record NW_025999946.1, read on the forward strand.
GTTCAGACTTTCTCTTAAAAAAAGACGAGCCATGCCATTCAGAAAATGAAATGAAGAAAGAGGAAATCCAACCAAGAAAGCATCTGCAGGTGGGAAGGTGGTGCCCTGGGGTGCGGCCCAGGCCCCTGTACACTCTGCAGTCCTCTCCCCGCCCAACATCCTGTACCTTCATGTTCTCATTTTTACCATGTTCAGTTTGGCACTGTAGTGGTCAGAGCTGGTGGTGTTGGAAGAAAGGTCAGTGGAGTGCCCCTCGGTCACAAGTGCCCTAGGGTTCCACCTGCCTGCACCGGGAGGGCGGCTAGCTCCTGCCCAGAGCTCAGGTTCGTGGGTTCCTCAGGCTGCCGGGTAGCAGACTGAGTCAGGCTGTTACCTCTTAGAGCCCGTGGTCCCCTCCACTCAGCAAACTCCTCAGTGTCCAGATCTGGTCCCACCTCCTCCAGGACCCAGGACTGCCCCTCCACTCTGTGAACTGGCATCACATTTAATGTCTGTTCCCCTCATTTTACTCAAGGATCCTTGATTAGGGGACATGTGTGGCCCCCGAGGACACTGTCCTCTTCACACAAGTGTCCTGCTTTGCGGGGGATGCAGTGGGAGAGACGGACACCCCCGAGGGGAGTTGATTGCTCTGTGGAAGATGGGGTGAGAGAGGATGCAGCCACCCCCTCCCCACCACTTCTGGTGGCTCATCCTTACACCCAGCAGGCTACCTGGTGCCCCTTGGTTGCACTGTCTCTCTCCTATCATGGGGTCCAAGTCTGATTCTTCAAAGGGAGGGACACCTTGCCCTTTTAACGCCCCCCTTTGACACCTCACCCAGGGCTGGGTGTGCCCCTGGTTGCCAACAAATGCATGTTGAATGAATGAGTAAATGAAAGCATCCCAAACTGACTGTCTCCTCTCACCCCACACTCCCAGGGACCATCTGGCCATCTCTAAACCCCAAATGTCCAGCCGTCTCCTCCCCTGCCACTTGCCCCTCACATCTGCCCTCCTTGATCCCCCACCCCAATTCCTCCTCTCCTCGTAGTACAGTTGCTCCCTAATCTCAACAGAACCCTCCATTATCCTGGAATCCCTCCCTTCTTGCCCCCTATGTCACCAAACCCCACTGGGTGGGTCATTCTCATCTTCGGAGATCCAGCGGGATTCACCTACAGCCTCCATTCAGGCCCTTGTCACCCAAGCCTGGACTTTGTGAACGCCCCCTGCCTCATCACCGTCCTCCGACTTTGCTTTAATTCCTGCCACTGAACTGCAGCTAGGACATGTCCGTGGCTCCTGCAGCCAGAGAACTAGGATTCAGATGCCTGAGCGTCCCCAGTGGACATCAGCTGACTCCTGACCCTTCCTCCTCCAGCCTGTGCTTGGAGAGGACTCTCCCTGTCAGGGCTGCTTTGCCCCCAGCTCCCTGCAGATCTCTGAGCTTCTTCTTGCCACAGCTGCCCTTCCTTTAGGCTTGTTCTTCCCCCAGCACTGCCTATTCTTCAAGGCTTGGCCAAGGTCAAGTCCCACCTCTTTGACACCTTTGCCAGCCACCTGCCAAACCGCAGGCTATTTGCCCTTGAAGTTCTTGAAGCTTAGCCTCCAGGGGCCCTGGCACCTGCAGAGCCAGGGAAGGACCCGGCCCTTGGTGTCCAGGCCCACATTGTTGGCAGGATTCACTCCAAGAGACAGGGGAAGGCGGGGGAACATCCTACTCTGCAAGGTACAAAAGTGGCACTGGTTTAAGAAGAGGGACTTTGGGCCCTAGTGTTCCATCCCCAGTGTCCCCACATCGTAGAAAGCTCCGGGTATTCTGGGATGGGAAGAAGAGCTACCATAGCTGAAGAGTGACAGTTAGGGGTGTGAGACTGGGAGGCTGAGCCTCTATCTGCTGGTGCCTGCCGCTTCCTGCTTGGCCCACCCAAGGCAGCTGATGTGGTGTCCTCAGTCTTCCTCTTTCCACCCCCAGAGCTCCTTCCCAACTTCCTACCCCCTTGTGGTCTTAAAAGAAGTCAAAGTGCCCCCCACTGTAACTCTCTACAGGCAGTGCTTTGGGGAGAGCCCTCTCTGACTGAGGACCCACTGATTTAGCTTTTGATGTTAAAATCTCCATGTGCACCCAAGCAGAAGTTCAAATGTACTCAGATGGCCCTTGGGGGACAGAGAAAGGGAGACACACCAAGGGGAGTCCTGCAAACTAGTGTCCCTGGCCTGGCAGTTGTGGGCTCTGATCACCTTCATTCTTCCTTTTGAACTAACCTCTCCTCATCTTCCTGGATTCAGTGCCATCTATATCCCCCCTCAACACCTGAACCCCCTTGGCTTGGAGGCTGAAGTCCTGTTTAAGGTGAAGGACGTATAGGAGACTCAAGGATGCTGCCCCGCACAGAGGCCAGGAAAGCCCCTTTCCCCTGAAGCCTGCTGCTGAGGCTCCCTTCTCCTGGTCAAAGGTCTAAGTCCACATCTGCCCCTTTCCCTGCTCTGAGTCACATTTTGTGCGTGCTCCCCAGCCCTCCGAGCCTAATCCCTTTGGGTGGTTTCTCTGCTTAACTTTGTTTCCCCTCCTTCTTTTCTCTTGATGCACTTTGGTCCTATTATATCTGGATATATTCCAGGTGATCCATTTGGAGGTTGTGCAGCATCCCACATCCCCATGGCCCTGATCACTTCTACCCCTTGGAGACACCTGGGCCGCCCCACCTGGGGATCTGCCCATCACATTCCTCCCTCCAGGACCGCTCAGGCTTTCTCCTCCACATGGTTCTGAAGGTAGATCCTCTCAGGCCTGGCAGGAGCTCCAAGGCCTCTCTGTGAGCCGGTTCCTGGAGGTCCCTTTGTATGTTGGATTCCTACTAGGTCCTGTTGTCCTAAACCCTTGGGGAGACTATTTAGTCCCTTCCTGTGCATCTTGAAAGCCTGTGCCAAGCTCTGGGTTTGGTGGAGAAGCAGCTGTGAGGGCTCTTTGGGAGCTGTTCCTCCCTGTTCTGTCCACAGCAGCCAGGTAACTGAGCCTAGGAGGCTGGGTCAGTCTAAGCCTCCCTGGTTACCCTGGTAACATGGGCGGAGCTTAACCTACCAACTGCTGACAGTTATTCTAGAACTTTCAGTTGGTGCTCATCTTCCTAGGAAGTCTATGAGGGCAACCATCATATAACTGAAATTTTCTGTTGAGGGGTGTGGCTATATCAGTGTGGGTTTTCTTCTCCTTTTTGGTATTGTGTGTTTAATCAAGGGTTTTCCACAGTTGAGGTATATTCATAGGGCATTTTTTTGTTTTTTAAATAGTTTTTTTAGTTGTCCACAGACCTTTGTTTTACTTATTTATATGTGTTACTGAGAATCAAACCCAGTGCCTCACACATGCTTGCAAGCATTCTTCCACCGAGCTACAACCCCAGCCTCTCCCAGCCCTTTAAATATTTTATTTTGTGACAAGGCCTCACTAAGTTGCCCGTGCTGTTCTTGACCTCGTGATCCTCTTGCTTCAGCCACCTGAGTGGCTGGTATTACAGTTGTGGGCCAGGTCACTGCACTGGGGTCAATCAGTGTCACTTAAGATGCCCAGGTGTCTCTCTGAATCCATCTGTGGTCCTCCAGGTCATATGCTCTGCCACCCATAGCTCCCATGTCAGCTCTAGGCCCAAACTGGGAATGCTGGGCATGAGGACATCTCTTGAGGTCATGAGTGTGCAGTCCAGATGATCAGACAAGGTGTGACTCTTATCTAAGAGGCAGATCAGACGCCCAACTCTACTAAGAGGGTAGTTTTCTAGAGCATGATCAGAGGACACCAGGATCATGGTCCTGGGGATGGCTGTTGAAAGCTGAATCGCAGGACCTGCCATCTACTCCTTCTGGAGAAGGGTCTGGGAATTGGGTTTTGAGACAGACTTCCCGGGTGACACTGATGGACACAAACATTTTGAGGGAGGTTGCAGTGATATTCTGAAAATGATTACAGTTACTTTTCTAAAATCTATTTCATCAATACTTATAATAAAATATGGTGTTCCTCTAAAATGTGGAACTTGAAGAGTTTTGAGAAATTGCATGGTTTTGTAGCCATCACCACAATCTAGATGAAGTCTTCTTCTCCATGTCCCTTCATAATAATCCCCACCAGTCACCTGGGCTCCAGATCCATTCCTCTCCTGTTAGAACAAATGAGCTTTGTTCTGGGCATTGCAGCCATATGATTACATGGTACACCCTCTGTTGGGTCTGCCCTTGCTCTGCACAATGCTTATGTGATTCAACCATGTTGTTACAATGGAGTATTTATAAATAAATACTCTCCATTGTTTGGTGAGAAAAGGATTTATTCACTCTTTTTTCATTTGCCTTCTTTCTGGGTTTGGCCATTATGAAGAAAGTTATAAACATTCTACAATCATCTAAAGTTAATTTTTGTGGGAGCTAAAAGTTGATATTGTTTTTATCTTTTTTTTTTTAAAGCAGGGTATCAAATTCTTCTTACTGTATTGCAGTAATGGTCATTGAAATATCAAGGCACCTATGGATAAAGTCAATCAACTATACCTTATGATTACTATACCTTTAGAGTAAATCTTAAACTCAGTGTCATCTTTCAAATTATGTTGTAGGTTCTTTGCATTTTCATAGATTTTAGAGTGAAACTGTTACATTTGACAAAAAGCATGCTAGGATTTTTGACATGCTTCATTGATCTGCATATCAATCTTGGGAAAATTGACAATATGGAGCCCCTTAATCTCTAAAGTTTTGAGAATATTTTGCAGATCTTACACATATTTTGTTTCTAAATATTTAATGGTTTGGCTGCCATTTTGCCATTTACCCCAGTTACTTATTAGTACGTAACATATGGAGATGCAATTGATTTTTTACTTTGACATTTTCCTGTAACCCTAATACATTTTCCTCTTATTTAGCAGCTTTATGATTATATTTTTAAGGATTTTCTATATACTTGATTATCTCAATTACAAATAAATACTATTTTTAATATTTTTATTGGTAATCATAATTATACATAATAGTGGGACTCATTGTTGCCTATTTGTACATGAACACAGTATAATCTGGTCAATTTTGTTTCACTAATACCTTCCCTAACTCTCTCTTCCCTACCCCGTTCCCTTTCTCTACTGGTCTCCTTTCTATTTTCATGAGATTCCTGCCACTCTTTTTTTTTTTCTTTTTTGGTTCCTTTTCCTTTCTAGCTTCCACATATGAGAGAAAATATGATCCGTGACTTTCAGAGTTTGACCTATTTCACTTGAAACATTGCTCTCAAATTTCATCTATTTTCCTGAAAGTGATAAAATTTTTCTTCTTTATGGTTGAGTAAAACTTCACTGTGTGTATATACCACATTTTTAAAAGTCTACTTACCTGCTGACAGGCATCTAGGCTGGTTCCATAACTTGGCTCTTGTGAATTGGGCTGCTATAAACATGGGTATGCACAGATTGCTATAAAATGCTGACTTCAGTTTTTTAGGATAAATATTGAGAAGTGGTATAGCTGAGTCATATGGTAGTTCCATGCCAATTTCCATAATAATTGTACTAATTTGCAATTGCACCAACAGTGTAAAAGTGTTCCTTTTCTCCTACATCCCCATCTGCATTTATCATTTATATTCCTTTTTTTGGAGGGGGGGTGGTACCAGGGATTGAACTCAGGGGCACTCAACCACTGAGCCACATCCTCAGCCCTATTTTGTATTTTATTTAGAGACAGGGTCTCACTGAATTGCTTAGTGCCTCACAATTGCCAAGGCTGGCTTTGAACTCCCCATCCTCCTGCTTCAGCCTCCCAAGCTGCTGGGATTACAGGTTTACAGCGTGTGCCACTGCGCCTGGCTTGTTATTTATATTCTTGATGGCAGCCATTCTTTTTAAAACTTATTTGTTCTTTCTAGATATACATGACAGGAGAGTATATTTCGACATATTATACATACATAGAAAAAGGATAATTTGTTCCAAGTAGGATCCCATTATTGTGGTTGTACGTGATGTGGAGTTACATTGGTCACGTATTCATACATATTCTACTGTCTTTCCTATTCCCATCATTCCCCTTGGTCTAATGAACTTCCAATCTTTCCCTCCCTTGTTTTGGGTTAGCATCTCCGTATCAGAGAGAACATTCTAATGATGTTGGCCATTCTGACTGGAGTGAGATGAAATTTCAGTGTAGTTTTGATTTGCATTTCCCTGGTTGAAAAAGTTGTTGAGCATTCTTTTAAAAATATTTTTTATATTCTGTTGGCTATTTAAATTTCTTCTTTTGAGAAGTATCCGTTCAGTTCATTTGCCCATTTGTTGATTAGGTTATTTGTTTTTTTTCCCCTGATTCAGGCTTTTTCTTTGAAATTAATTTATTTATTCTAATTAGGTATATATGACAGCAGAATGTGTGTTGATTCATTGTACACAATTGCAGCACAACTTTTAATTTCTCTGGTTGTACACAATGTAGCAACGCACCATATGTGCAGTCATACATATATCTAGGGTAATGATGTCCATCTCATTCCACCATCTTTTCTGCCTCCATGCCCCCTCCCCTATTTTATTTTTAATGGTAGTCTTTTCTCTAGCGGACTTTTTTTGTAATTTTATTAAGGATCAGATGACCATTATCTGTGTAGGTTTGTCTCCGTGTCTTCTGTCTGTTCTTGTGCCAGTATCATGCAGTTTTTGTTACTATAGCTTTGTAATATCATTTGAAGTTGGGTGTGGTGCTCTTTTTTTGGCTTAGAATCACTTTGGATATTAGGTCATCTATTCTTCCACATGAATTTTTAGATCTGTTTTTTTTTTCTAGTTCTGTGAAGAATGTCACTGGTATTTTGTTGAGGGATTGCATTGAATCTGTACATTGCTTCTGGTAATATGGTCATTTTAACAATATTAATTCTGCCCATCTATGAACTTTGGAGGTCTTCCCATCTTCTAGAGTCTTCTTCAATTTCTTTCTTCAGTGTTCTGTAATTTTCATTGTGGAGGTCTTTCACTTCCTTGGTTAGATTTTTAATCCCAGGTGGGTTTTTTTTTTTAGATTTTTGTGAATACAATTTTTTCTTAAGTTATCATTCAGAGCATTTATTATTGGTGTATATGGTAGCTATTGATTTTTATATGTTGATTTTATATCTGGCTACTTTGCTGAATTTATTTATTAGTTCTAGAAGTTTTTTGGTGGATTTTGGATCTTCTAAAAAAAGAATCATGTCATCAGCAAATAGTGATATTTTGAGTTCTTTTTCTACTTGTATCCATTTAATTTCTTTTTCTTTTTCTTTTCTTTTTTTTTTTTTTTTTGTCTAATTGCTCTGGCTAGAGTTTCAAGGATGATATTGAATAAAGGGGCTGAAAGAGAACATCCTGGTCTTGTTCCAGTTTTTAAAGAGAATCCTTTTAATTTTTCTCCATTTAGAATGATATTGGCCTTGGGTTTAGCATATATAGCTTTTACAGTGTTGAAGTATGTTCATGCTATCCTTAGTTTTTATAGTGTTTTGAACATGAATAGGTGCTGTATTTTATCAAATTCTTTTTCTGTATCTATTGAGATGATCGTATGATTTTTGTCTTTAAGTGTATTGGTGTGGTGAATTACATTTATTGATTTCTATATGTTGAACCGACCTTGCATCCCTGGGATGAATCCCACTTGATCATGGTGCACTGTCTTTTTAATATGTTTTTGTATGTGATTTTCCAGAATTAAAAAAATTATTCTAATTTATTATATATGATAGAAAGTTGCATTACAATTCATATTATACATATAGACCAAATTTTTCATATCTCTGGTTTGTATACAAAGTATATTCACATCATTCATGTCTTCATACATGTACTTTGGATAATGATGTCCATCTCACTCCACCATCATTTCTAACCCCTGCCTCCTCCCTTTCCCTCCCTTCTCTTTGGTTTATCTATAGTTTGTCTATTCCTCCCACGCTCCACCTCCCTACCCTGATTTGTTACTATGGCTCTGTAGTTATAAATACATACAAGACAAAGAATTTTATTGAGAATTTTTGCATCTATGTTCATCAGGGACATTGGTTGAAAGTTTTCTTTCCTCGATGTGTCTTTGTCTGATTTTGGTATTGGGGTGATACTAGCTTTATAGAATGAGTTTGGAAGGGTTACCTCCTTTTCCATTTCATGGAATAATTTGAGGAGTATTGGTGATAATTTTTCTTTGAAGGTCTGAAAGAACTTGGCTGAGAATCTATCTGGTCTTGGGCTTTTCTTGGTTGGTACACTTCTGATGGCATCTTCAATTTCATTGCTTGAAATTGATCTGTTTAAATTGTATATGTCCTCCTGATTCAACTCGGGTGGATCATATGTCTCTACAAATTTGTTTATATCTTCAAGATTTTCTATTTTGTTGGAGTATAAATTTTCAAAATAGTTTCTAATTATCTTCTGCATATCAGTGGAGTCTCTCATGATAGTTATTTTTTCATCATAAATTTTAGTAATTTGAGTTTTCTCTGTTCATAAGTGTGACTAAGAGTTTTTCAACTTTATTTAGTGTTTCAAAGAACCAACATTTGTTTTGTCAATTTTTAAACCTATTTCTTTTGTTTCAATCTCATTGATCTCAGCTTTGATTTTAATTATTTCCTGTCTTCTACTGCTTTTGGTGTTGATTTGTTCTTCTTTTCCTAGGGCTTTGAGATGTAATATTAGGTCATTTGTTCATTGACTTTCTATTATTTTAATGAAATAAGGTATTATTTAATACATAAAGTCAATAATGTATTATTTAGTCTTTAGGTATTAGAGTAGCTTCTAGTTTTTATTTTTTCATTGATTTGTAGTTTAATTCCATTATGATCTGATAGAATGTAGGATATCATCTCTCTCTCTCTCTCTCTCTCTCTCTCTCTCTCTCTTTTGCTAAGAGTTGCTTTGTGGCACAAAATATAGTCTATTTTAGAGAAGGTGCTGCTAAGGAGAAAGTGTATTCTCCTGTTGATGGATAAAATATTCTTTACATGTCAGTTATTATTTTGTATTATTGTATTATTTTGTTGGGAGTCCTGCATGAACTAGGGATATTGTTTGAGCCATTAAGGCAGGGAAGCTGCTTTTCTGGAAATTCCTGGGTGGAATTTCCCGGTTCGAGAAAGCACAGATCCTGCTGGTGCCCTGCCTTAGCTCACAGCCCCAGGTTCAGACCCAGCTGTCTGGAGATGGGCATAACCTGCCAAGCACCAAACAACCTGTTCATCCCCGCTCTTGTCCTGTTTTCCCTGAAGGGGCTCCCTACCAATCACCTTTAGTCTGTTTTTTCTGTTTGTTAGGAGTCAGACCCATCAGGTCTGCTCAATCCATTACTGCCCCCATTTTAAAAATATCCATTTCTGGTCTTCTGTGTTTATTTTGTAATACTACTTCATAGCTTTTATTTTTATTTTTATTTATTATTTTGCTACCAGGGATTGAACTCAGGGACACTTGACCACTGAGCCACATCCCCAGCCCTATTTTGAATTTTATTTACAGACGGGGTCTCACAGATCTGCTTAGTGTCTCACTTTTGATGAGGCTGGCTTTGAATTTGCGATCCTCCTGTCGCAGCTTTTACTTCGCAGCCAGCCCACACTTCCAACCATTACCCCACTCTCCCCTTGCAGGACACGGGCAGATTTGTTTAGTTCCATAGTTCCTTTGTTTGGAAGATCTGTCCAGTAGTGAGAGAGGTGCATAAAGTCACCCAGTATTACTGTGTTGTGGTCTATTTGATTCTTGATATTGTGAAGGGGTTTATTTGATGCAAGGAGATGCGCCCGTGTTTGGGGCATAAATATTTATGATTGTTATGTCTTGCTGATATATCATTCTCTTAAGCAGTATGAAATGTCCTTCTTTAACCTTCTGTTTAACTTTGGCTTGAAGTCCACTTTATCTTACATGAGAATGGGAACCCTTCTTTGTTTACACAATCCATATGAGTATTATGTTTTTTTCCCATTCTTTCCCCTTCAGCCTGTGGATGTGTTTGCCTATGAGGTGAGTTTCTTGGAGACAGCATATTGTTGGGTCTTGTTTTTTAATCCAATTTGCCAGTCTATTTCTTTTGATTGATAAATGTAGGCCATTAACATTCAAGGTCAGTATTGCGATGTGATTTGTATTTCCAGTCATTTGGTTCATTTCTGGTTTTAAATTTGATTTAGTTTCTGGTTTGATTGACTATTCCTTTAGTGCAGTTCTTCCCTTTTCTGGTTTTCACTTTTTTTTTTCATTTCATCTTCATGGAATATTTTGTTAAGAATGTTCCATAGTGCAGTCTTTCTAGTTGTGAATTTTTTAACTTTTGTTTATCATGAAAGTTTTTAAATTTTATCTTCAAATCTGAAGCTTAATTTTGCTGGATATAAAATTCTTGGTTGGCATCCATTTTCTTTCAGACCTTGATACATATTATTCCAGGACCTCCTAGCTTTGAGGTTCTAGATTGAGAAATCAGCTGAGATCTGAATTGGTTTCCCCTATATGCAATTTGATTTTTTTCTTTCATGACCTTTAAAATTCTGTCCTTATTCTGTATGTTAATTATTCCCCTTATAATGCCTTGGTGTTGGTATGATGTAATTTTGTACATTTGGGGTCCGATAAGCCTCTTGTACTTGATTTTCCATTTCATTCTTTAGATTTGGGAAATTTTCTGATATTATTTCATTGAAAGGATTGTGCATTCCTTTGGTTTGTGTCTCCATGCCTTCTTGTATCCTAGTAAATCTTAAATTTGGTCTTTTCATGTTATCCAATACTTTATCCAATACTTTTTGGAAGTTCTGTTTATGGTTTCTTACCATCTTCTCTTCATGGTCAACTTTATTTTCAATATTATATATTTTGTCTTCATTGCCTGAGGTTCTGAATTCCATGTGATCTAGACTGTTGCTGATACTTTGCATTGAATTTTTAATTTGTTTTATTGAATCCTTCGTTGTGCAGATTTCTGTTCACAATTTCTGTCTCTTTATTGAAGTGATCTTTCACTTCCTGAAATTTATCTCTGATTTTACTCCTTACATTGTCCTTTACATTGTGGATCAATTTAACTATGTACATTCTAAATTTCTTCTCTGACATTTCTTCTACTATTTTGACAATGGATTCTATTATTGGAGCATCTTGGTTTGTTTGGGACGCTTTGTTCCCTTGTTTTTTCATGTGTCTTCCTATCCAACAGTGTGGATCTGAAGCAGTACAGTTTTTATCCTGTAGACTTATAGTGTTCCTGAAGGTTTCTAATACCTCACCTTTAAGGGTGTACCTAATGCTAACAATATACAGCCTTAAACCAAATAGCTCCTATGAAGACATCTACAGTTTTATTTCAATTAACAGAAATGATGTGTTCAATTCTTGTCTATGATAGCAACAGTAAGTTTGCAAAGGGTTTACAATTTCTAATGGTGGAAAAGAAAGAACAGAAGTGGTGTAGGATGTGATGTTTATAAGGAAGGAGGAGAGAAAATAGAAGTAAAAGATTATAGGAAGCATGAAAGAGGAATCAATAGAGGCAGGTATTAGCAGGAGAAAAGAAAGGAGAACCCAGGGAATCAGATAAGTGAGAGGAAAAACACACATAAAGTCAGAAAAGAAAAGAAAAATAGAAAAAGTTGAGTATGTGGCTCTATGGTAAAGTTCCTCTGGGTTCAATCCTCAATACCCTCCCCCCCAAAAAGTGTATTGTTCAGTCTATGTGTTCAATAGTTTCTGTAGTTTTTTTCTTGCTGTTGATTTATAATTTTGTTCCATTATGATCATATAAGAGGCAAGAAATTATATCAATTTCTCTGTATTTGCTAAGAGTTGCTTTGGGCTTAAAATATGGTCTATTTTGGAGGTGGTTCAATAAGCTCCTGAGAAGAAAGTGAATTTGGCTATTGTTAAGTGAAATAGTCTATAGATATCTGGTAGGTCCATTTGCTTTATAATATTCTTTTAGGTCGGAAGAGTCTTCATTGAGTTTATGTCTGGATGACCTATCTATTGGTGAAGATATGTATTAAAATCACCTGGTATTATTATATTAGGGTTTAGCACAGTCAGAATCATTAAGTAGTGTTTTGTAAATAATTAAATACATTGATATTTGGGGCACTTATTGTCATATTTTTATGTTGAGTTTTTATCTTTACCAATATGAGGTGACATTTATGGTTCTTCCACTTAACTGTGTCCTGAAGTCTTCTTTATCAGATATGACAGTAACTATTCCCACTTATTGGGGAACTTATTTGCATGGAATATCATTTTCATCCTTTCACTTTCAGCCTGTGACTGACTTTACATGTAAGATAAATTTCAAACAATATATAGTTTATCTTGCTTTCTAATTCATTGTGCCAGTCTGTCTATCTATTTTTTTTTTTTTTTTTTTTTGGTACAAAAAAGACATACTATACACAGAAGGAAAAAAAATAAAGATCCCAGAGTCTCTGGGATCACAGGTGTGGGTTAGTACATATGGCCATTTATATTTATTTCTAAAATTGAATGTAGTTCCGAATCTCATTTGCTCAGATATTTTTCTAATGAGATTCACCCACTGTGAGCTCTGGAGTCTTTATTTTTTTTCCTTCTCTGTGTGGTATGTCTCTAAGTATTTTTCTGTAGTGGCAGCTTGGTAATCATGTCTTCTTTTAGTTTCTGCTTATCTTGGAAAGTGTTTATTTTTTTCTTTGACTCTGAAGGATAGTTTTGCTGGATACAGCAATCTTGGTTTGCACTTATCTCTTTCCCTTGGATTTTAGAGTTCATACTAAGAAATCAGAAGCGATTCTGATTGGCCTACCTCTAAATGACCTGATGTTTTTCTCTTGAGGCTTTGAATCCTTTTTTCTGTATGTTAGGCATCTTAATTACAAAGTGTAATTTTGTCAATTTTGATCTTGTAAGTAGGTTTCTGAATGCCTCCTCTGTCTACATGTTCCTGAGGTTTGGAAATTTTTCTGTTATTATTTTCCTGAAGAGATTATCCATGCCATTAGCCTGGGTCTTACATCCCTCTTAGATCGCAGTGATTCTTAAATTTGTTGTATTAATGCTGTCCCAGAATTCACATATATTCTAATCATGGTTACTTATTTTCTTTTCTTCAATACTTTCAGAATGTTCAAGGGCAGGTACTTTGTCTTCTAGCTCTGAGATTCTGTCTTCTACATAGTAGTCTACTCTTTTGGAGAGACTTTCAACTGAATTGTTATTTAATTTATTATGCCTTTAATTTTCAAGATTTCAGTTTGGTTCTTTTTCAGTAACTCTATCTCTATTGAATTTCTCACTCATATGCTGTACTGACTTTTTAAATTCATTCAATTATTTTTCGGTGTTCTTTTGGAATTCATTGACCTTTTCCATAATCATCCTTTGTCTGTTATTTCATCCACTTTGATATCTTTGGAGTCAGTTGCTGGTGAATTATATACCTTAGCAGGTATCATATTACCTTTTTTAAGAAACATATTTCTTGTATTCCTGTCATGGGATTTTTGCACCTGTTATGATGGATTTCTTTTGCACACTAATGTGAGGGCCTTATGAGGGCAGAGCCTTCTCGTGGGGAAATCTTCAGGAATATCAGGTTGTTGTGAATTGTTGATTATACTTCCAAGTGGGTTTCATAGTATAGTTTCCCTGCTGTTTCTTTAGTGATAATTTGATGCAATGTGTATTGTGTCAGAGCTTGAGGATCCACATTCTCTGTAGGTCTCACAAGAACGGGGTCCTTCTGTAGATCAGGTAAGTGTGTTGCACACTGCTCTGCTTCATGGCCATGCCTCCTTGAACCTTCTGGCTTGAGCCACCTTCCCTCCTGCTTGTCAAATCGGATCAACAGTAAATATGGGGGCGTGACCAGCCTGAGGCAGTTTCTGCTTATGAACTGGGGAGTGGAACAGTGTGTTAGCAGTGGCCAAAGGACCTAGCATTTCCCCTTCCTTCTGCTCCTCCCCAGGGAGATTCTGTGGTCCTTTGTGAAGTAAATGAGCTAATCTTAGATCTAAGTCACAGGCTGTCCTTCTGACCTCACAATAGCTCACCTTTCAGGGTGCTCAGAGTTCTTCCCTGGTGTCTCTTCCTGCTTGTTTTCTCCCTACAGGGTAGAAATGTGTGTGCATTAAAGGTCTCAGCCTTCTTAACCGCCAATATATCAAGCTCCTCTCAAGCCTGGTGATCCCAGGACCTACTGTCTGATCTACTCCAACTGGAGAGCTTTGGAAAACAAGTCTGCTTGAACATAAGGGCGACTGGCAAATATGCATTTGTTGGTTCTTTTGAGAAGGGTGATTCTATGGTTTGGATCTTAAATGTCCCCAAAGGCCAGATGCTGTCATCTGGATCTCTAGCCTGAGGTGCTATAGGGAGATGGTGCAACTCTACAGGGGTGAGGCCTAGTGGAAGCCCTTGAAAGGGGATTGTGAGACTCTGACTGCTTTCTCTTTTGCTGTTTGTTTTTGGCCACTATAAGAAGAGCTTCTCTGCTCCACCTGATGCTCCCTGCCATGGTGTTCTGCTGAACACCCATAGACTGAAACTACTGACAAAAATAAATTTGTCTTTATATGTTGATTACCTCAGGTATTTTGTCACAGCCATGGGAAGCTGATGAACACGGGTGCGACCAAGTAACATATTTATCCTGAAATAAATCTGAGTTGGTTAGAATGAATCTGTTTTTAAAATATGATTACCTGTGTACAAGAATGTGTCTGTTTGGATGCTTCCCAGGTCCCCAGGATGGAAACGGAATACCTGAAGAAGTGCTTTGGAAATTCCTTGTCCCAGGCACTGGCAGAAGTGGCGAAGGTTCAGCCCAATGACCCAATAGAGTTCCTGGCTCGATGGCTTTATCATTACAGGAAAATAGCTCTAGCAAATGAAAAGGTGCATGTGTGTGCAGGTGTGTGCAGGGCTCAGCTTCCCTGGAGGGACTGGGATCCAAGGCAGGGTGCTGGAGTTGGCCAGGGGGGCTTGGTTCATCCACCTTCCCAGGATGACTTAGGCCCAAGTATCCCTGAAGTGTGGAGAGTCTGCAGCTGGAATCCTACTCGGGGGTGTGGAGTCGGTGGGTTTGGAGCTGCCAGCAGGCTAAAGCTAGTTACAGGAAGAAACTCCACAGGCTTAAAGGACCCAGGTCCAGGACTATCTCCAGGGATGGCGGGCCCCCTTATAAGACCTCTTGGTGCTGACCTGACTTGAGCCTGTGACATTACCCCAGAATATGCAAGAACAGATCCAGCTGAAGGAGGAATATGAGAACAGCCTCAGGGAAAAGGAAATGGCAGCAATGATGAAACAAGAAGAGCTTCAGATTCAACAGAAGTGTAAAGAGTGTCGCAAGGTAGGAAGGGGGCACTCACCATGGCCCATTCCCATCCCAGGGATGGACTCCAGGAAATCCCCAGGGCAGCCGCCACCACCGTGCTGAGCAACTGAGGCCCCCTTAGTCAACTTTCCCTCCCTGTCACACATTCATGTCTGAACCAGGTCTTGTCAATAAAAATAGGAAAGGTTAAAAGGCAAATTCATGTTAGATTCAGGAAATATCACTGATGTTACTGACTTACACATCTAGATTCTATTCACCTGGAACAAATATTTTTTTCAGAGATCCTTTGAGCCCTTTCCAAAAACTATTCAAAGTTTTTTCAGAAACCAAACATGGTTGTTATCAGTGCATACTTAATGCATGTGGTAATATTAGTATTTTATTATTAAATTTTCTTTACTTGTCAAGCCTCCGGTGCCTCCTCTTGGATGCTATAATGATGAATATAAGTTCTTAGTTCAGAATAGTTGGAAACAACTGTGCATTTACCACCCTGACAAGCAAATATTTTATCTCCCACAATCTTTCCTACAATTTCCTAAAATATGTCTGCTGCTATCTCATGCTTTCTACAAATTACATGATGCCTGAACAGGTAATTCATTTAAGGGGGTTGTCGGGCTTGAGATCTGAAATCTTCTTCAACTATCACTACATCCTTCTACAAGTCACTAACTTTGGCTGGTTTCCAAAGCTGACTTTGATAGCATGAAAGTACTAAGTTTATTTTCATTTATAATAATATACTCAGCATTCTCATAAATAATGAATATACCCAAATATATATATATATTATTAGTTATAATCAGTTATTTATTTTTAAAGCTGAACATGTATAACTAAATTAAAAGAAAGATGGTTTGTGCTATTTTTTGATGTGGTCTAGAGAGCTCTCCCTCAGGAAGGGTTCATGCTTGGAGCAGTTTTTGGGGGACGGGAGAAATTAGGCTCAGTAAGTGAAAGTCACCATCACCTTACTGATGACCCAACCATTTTCTAACACCAAGTTTCTCTGCGAATAGAAGTAAAAATATATGATAATGGACTCCGAAGTCTCTACCCTAGTTTTACAGTAGCTCTATCGAAGAAAACTTGGCTCACTTCTGTATTTTGAATGTCCCTTTGTGTTGCACTGGGGATGTTTTGCACCTGGCAGCAATATACCTCAGGAAGATTTTTTTTTTTTTTTTTTTTTTTTTTTACCAAGAATTGAACTCAGGGGCACTCAACCATTGACCACTTCCCCAGCCCTGAGTCGCTTAGCCGTTGCTGAGGCTGGCTTTGAATTCGTGATCCTCCTGCCTCAGTCTCCTGAGCTGCTGGGATTACAGGTGAGCCCCACTGCGCCCAGCCTCAGCAAGATTTTGATAAACAACAGGTTTGCTCTTTTGCCAAGGGTGAGACGTGGGGAATTATAAGGGAAGATAAGAACTAAGAGACAATGACTGGGTTGTGTGCAAGTTTTCACATTTAGAGAAGAGTTCGTGTGCAAATTGTGGTTATGTAAATAGATTCCACTTGTTAGAAGGGAACAAACAGAACCCGAGGGGGATCTAAAATAAAGCTGAAAGAATCACCTACCGGCAAGGGAGAGCTGCATCATTCAGGTCTGAGTTAATTTCCAAGTAGAAGTTGAAAGAGCGAGATAAAAGACAAGATGCCAAGCTCTGGTTCCCAATTGGCTCAAGGTGGATTATGGACTATCCCTTGCTATTGGCTGCCTGCAAATTTTGCATCACTAGTGCTGAGAAATCTGGCTTCAAACAGGCCCAGGAGGGGTTTCATGAAATTTCAGCAGTCCTGCTGGTTCGCCTAACTGGCTTATATGCACACCCTCAAAGCTTTGCCAGATTTTCCTCCCTTAATCCTTTAAAACCATCTTTGTTTTTGTCTTAGCAAGACTTTGTTAATTTTTTTTCTTGAGTACCCCAGATAGAATACTAGTCTAGTGGAAGTGTCAAAAGAAGAATAGAAACAGAGTTCTCAGTGTGGCAGAGGTCATTCCAATTACAGGAATCAAGAAGAGCTCCGTAGAGTGGGTAACAGTAGAGTCCAGGCAGAGAGAGCCAGCGAGGCTTGACCTATATGGGTTTCTCTTCACTAAGTAGAGGAGCTTTGACAATATAAACCATAATTTTGTATCTCAATCAGAAAGCGATTCCTATTGTTTATAAAGCTCCGAAGCATTCATGTTTTAGGAATACGTTTTCATAAAAATCAATACAGGTATTTGTTGCACAGACTCAACACTTTGAATGCAGAAGGGTCTTAGAGATCATGTGACCAAGTGCTTCACCCAGAGCTCTCTGCTCGGTCCCTTAGGGTTCAGTGTGGAATGAAGCTCTGAGACTTCTAGGCAAAGATGGGAAGGAGTTGGCTCAGCCAGAGACTACAATCAAAGGGTATTAGACACCTGACATTGTTTCATAGGTCCCGGAGGGCACTGCTCATTTTTTCAATCTTTTTTCCTCTGTACTTTGGACAATTTCTATTGATCTGCCTTCAGGTTTGTTGACACTCTCTTGTTCCATATCCTATGTTAGGATTTCTGTGGGTTTTAAAAATTTGCAGATATCATACTTTTCAGTTCTAGAATTTCTAGCTGGGTTTCCCCTGCCCATCCCCCCTTTTCTTCCTTCCTTTCTTCCCGGCCCCCCACCCCAACCTCTCTCTCTTTCCCTCTTTCTTGATATTGGCTGGGGATTGAACTCAGGACCCTACACATGCTAGGCAAGTGCTCTACCACTGAGATAAGGTCCCCATCCCCTTTTTTAAATTTTATATTGAGACAGAGTTCATTAAGTTGCCCAGACTGATCTCAAACTTGCAATCCTTCTGTCTCAGCCTCCGCAGTGACTGGGATTACAGAAATGTTTATTTATCTTTTTAAAATAATTTCCTTTTTCTCTACTGACTTATTCTTTCACTTACTATGTTCTTTTTTTACTTAAAGTTTTGAAAATATTAAGTTGTTTTAAGTCCTTGTCTGCTAATTCTGGCATCTATGTCCTGGGGTCTCTTTTTATTAAATACTTTTTCACTAGATTATGGTTCACATTTTCCTACTCCCTCCTACGTCTAGTAATTTTTACTCCTATGCTGAACGTTGTAGGTGGTATTTTCTAGGGAGCCTAGACCATGTTGCTTTTCCTTTCAAAGGCGTTGAGTTTTGTTCTGGAGGCAGTTAGATCATTGGTGAGTCACTTGATCCTAGCAGATTTGATGGTCTGCTTTGCTATGGCAGCTGTATTTCAGTTTTGTACTTAGCCTTTGGCATGAAAATAGCAACATCGTGTTCCTGCCATTCTTGGGCATGTTTCTGGAGTGTGGTTAGCCTCTACTAATGTATTAGTCTGCTTTTTGTCACTGTGACCAAAATATCCAACTAACTTAATAGAGGAAATTTTTATTTTGGGCTCATGGTTACAGAGATCTCAGTTCATAGTCAGCTCAGGCCATTCTTCTGGGCCCAAGGTGAAGCAGACCGTCCTGGCAGAAGGTGGGGTAGGGAAACCTACTGGGCTCATGGTAGCTAGAAAGCAGAGAGAGTGTGAGGAGCCAGGAACAAAATATATAATGCCCAAGGCATGTCCCCAGGAACGCACTTCCTCCAGCCATGCCCCACCTGCCTACAGTCACCACTCAGTAAGTAGTCTGTTCAAATAATTAATCCATCAAATGGATTAATGAACTAATGAGGTCACAGCCTTCATGATCCAACCATTTCTCTAAAGTGCCACCTCTGAACCTTGCCACATTGGGGGACCATGTTTTAACATGAGCTTTTCAGGGGGACATTCCTAATTCAATCCATGACAACTAATACCTTTTTTGCCTTCTATTTAGAAATCGATTTCCCTAACCACTTTCAAAAAGAAAGTCTCATTCAAGCAGGAAGACACAGAACCCGTTGAAGAGGGGTCCTTGGAGCAGGAATCCCTGCCGGATACTCCAGCAATGCCTTACCAGATTCCTTCTTCAGAGCTAGTTGAGGAGATTGAGCAGAACTTGGAATCCCCATAAGATCAAATCACCAGGAGGCTTTTCCCTGCGAAGTTGCTGATTAAAATGCCTTCTGACTCCAAATCTCCTTTTTTAATTATCAGAATGGGAAGAATTTGAGTGATCCTTCCCTCAACCCTGCAGTCCAAGAAAATAGCCCTGCAACAGAGCTCCTGCCAACCAAGGTTGGCAGGACTCTGAAAGGAGGTATCTGCAGGGCCTCTTCAGCCTGGACAGGCAGCTAGCCATGAGAACCTTTATCTTGTGGAAATCCACTCAGAATAAAGATTTCAGAATAAGGAATGGAATGGTTGAGTCTTTTCCCTGTTGTTTTATCATTTATTTGGAGACTGCCCAGTAAGAGTGTTACCTCCGGTTACTGGTGACAAGGTCTGCTTCCCCAGATGTGAAGATTGAACACCTGGGAAACACCCAGGTAAGCATAGAGTACGAATTTTATTTAAAGAACAGTAACACAGAGCTGGGGACATAGCTCAGTTGGTAGAGTGCTTGCCTCACATGCACAAGGTCCTGGGTTCAATCGCCAGCACCACACACACACACACATACACACACACACAAAAAAAAAAAAAAAGAGAGAGAGAGAGAGAGAAGGGGGCCCAGAGCTGAGTGTCTGTGTCAGGAGGTGAATCTTATCCTTTTTATAATTTCCAGGTTTCTTACTTCTCAAGTCTCCTCCCCTTATCTCCACCCATGCAGTGAAAAGGCAGAAAAGGAGCAATTCTGGGGGAGCCGCCCAGGGAATATTCATTAATAATTCCCTGCTGGGGGTGCTGAGGTTGTGGCTAGCATGTGTGAGGCCCTGGGTTCGATCCTCAGCACCACATAATGACAAATAAAGGTATTGTGTCCATCTACAACTAAAAAATATTGAAAAAAAAATTCCCTGCTGGGAAGGACAATCTCCCCTGAGGCAGGTGACTTTTTGGTTATGGGTTAGGGGAGGGGGGGAGTGGTCTCAAGGTGTTACCAAAAGCTTGGTCCTTGTCCCTGATGCCAATCCAATAACAAGGATATCCTTTTGAGGAAAAAGGTGTATTGCTTTGCTAGTGAAGGAGAAACACAGGGGCCTTCTGTTCCAAAGGCTGTGATTCTGCCCATCACCTGGAACTTTGGGCTATCAAAGAGGTGATCCACAGTGTTCTGTGTTGGAGTTGTAATTTGGGAGATAGTCACTCGTTAATTTGGGTGATAGTCACTTCGGAGATCTTCTGGTACCATCCTCAAAGTCTGGATTACTTTGTGCCTATGGTGGGGGTATATTCAAGGACAGATAAATCTGCCAAACCACCACACTATGGTGTCTCGTGTGATGTGATTAATAACTAAGCAGGAAACTGAAGGGTAAAAAGGACAGGTGTGGGAAATCCAAGATGACTGCCAGGCTTCTGACTTAAGTCCCAGAGGTGTGGACCGTGGTGGCTTTTCCTGCAATAAAGGACACAAGAGGAGGAGCAACTGAGGGCATGCTGGGTATATTGTACCTAGGAAAGGAACAAGCAGGAGGATGTCACAATAGGGGGCATCCCTGAACCACTTACTTCACCCAAGCTTCAAGAAAGGCCAAAGCCCTAGCCCAGCTGAAGCTTTTCTGTAAGATCTCGGAGCAGAGGTTGTAATTGGCTGTTCATCATCTGAAGGGGCCTCAGAAGTTCTTCATTTCAACTCTCTGAATGACAGTGTCCATTTCCAAGTGTAACAATTTTAAAGACCTGAGATCCTGTAAGAGATACTTTCCCAAACTTAGGAGATAATAATGCTTAGCTTAGAGGGTTGTCTTTATGGATTTCTTCTATTCCAGAAGCAAGTTGACCTTCTTAGCTGTTTAAAAACCCACATTACAATGGGTGTGGCTTGGTGGTAGCTCTTGGAGTTAGAATGCTTGTATAAATGTTCCTTAGATTCTATTTTCAGGGTTTGCCTCCCCAAAGACAGAAGTCTCACTGTGAGAGTGGCACTTGCTGCCCACTACTGCCCACAGGTCATGGTCTGAACCTAAGAAATAGCAATTAAATAGAAGAATTCCCAGGGGTTCCGCCCTGGAGCCCCGTCAAGCCCTGACACCCCTTGGCCCTCTGCTAACACAGCCAACAGTCCAGTACTGGTGCCTCCGTGGATCATCACTGTGGACAGAGACCCGAGGAAACACCTCTGTGAGCCTCTGACCCAAGCACTCACGTATTTTAATGTGGCTCCCTCAGCCTCTCCGTCCATCGGACTCCACCGGCCCCTCACCTGTTGCCCCTCTAACTGTTCTCTCCCTGCCTCCCTTGTTTCAACCTGTCAAAATGCTCCATGAGGCTCTAGAAACCACATTTTATGAGAGATGTTTGAAGACTGATAGAATATTCAGGTCAGAGACAGGGGACACCAGGAAGAGCTATTATTGTTCTCTTCAGCCGACTAAGGTGTGTCCTATCTGGAACAGAAGTCAGACTTGGGGTGGCCCAAGAAGACTGAAGACCTGTGGGGGGAGCTGGAGGGGAACACATTCCAGGTTGGTCTGAAGAAGTGAGCAGCTCCAACCTGAGCAGCTGAGCTACCACAGGAGCAGCTGATAAACAGCTGACAAGGACTCACACGATAAGGTCCAGCAGAAAGTGTCTAGAGATGCTGTCCAGGCAGCGGGCCTGCGCATGGCCAGCCAGGGCTCCCATCACCATCAGTGGCCTGCAGTGAGGCAACCTGCACACAGGCACCCCCACCACCCCGCCTCCCTGCCAGGGAAAGTGACCAGGACACTAGTCTCTCCAGCTGAGTGAGCAGGGCCTTAAGGCCAAGGGAAGAGAAGGGAGGAGAGCGCCTCAATGTCACATGTCCTGTCGCAGTGCTTCAGGGCCTGGACTCAGTTCTTACTGGCTCTTGAGGGGCTCAGAAGGCGAGGCTGGGCTGGAGACAGATTTGATCCACTTCCTTGACGAGGACGAGTCTTGCTGTCAAACAGAGGAGACTGAATCTATTTCTGCGTCTGGCAAGAGCTTTGTTTTCTAAGCCCCGCCGTTCTGTGGGCATCTCCTCACCACCACTGCCCTCTCCCCAGACTTTCCAGACTTGTCAAGATTCCTCTTCTCAGGCTCCAAACTCCCTGAGGATCACAAGCCAGGGAGCTTGGGGACAAAGAACAGGCCTGGAGAGAAAGGCAGGTGCAGTAAGTAGAAGGAGCGTGAACGGAGCTAACGCAAAAAGAATGCTCAGCAGAGGCCTGGTGCCCAGCGAGCCCTCAGCAGCTGGTGACGACGGTGCAGGTGCTGGAGACCCTGCACCCTGTTGGTGAGAGTCTCCTCTAGGTCAGCTGCTCCAGTGGTAGCTCAGCTGCTCAGGTTGGAGCTGCTCACTTCTTCAGACCAACCTGGAATGTGTTCCCCTCCAGCTCCCCCCACAGGTCTTCAGTCTTCTTGGGCCACCCCAAGTCTGACTTCTGTTCCACACATCAGTGGGCTGAAGAGAACAATAGCTCTTCTTAGTGATGAGAACTGAAGACACAATGAAGGGTCCTGCCTCGCCCCCACATCCTAACACACAGCCCCGGCTCCCCTGCAGCCAGAGCACACCTGCGGCTTCATAGGACTGGACATGCATGTCCGAGGGTGCCCCAGGCCTGAGCACGGGGCACCTCAAGCACGCATCCTCAGGGATAGGAGGCAGCCAGGAGTGAGCGTGTGTCTCACCTGCCAGGACTTGCCACCAGGATTCTGTGTCTCCCTTTACAAGAGAGTTAGGTGTTTCCCGAAGGTGAAGCTTTGGAGCCCTGCTTTGTTAGGGCCGGAAGCCATGGGTGCTTGGAAAGGAAGTGGAGCAGCCAGGCAAGCCCCAGGCTGGCCGTGGCCTCTGCTCTGCTTCTGGAGTCTTCCTGGTTCTCTCTTTCTGCCCCTGGGTCTCCTTCCTTTCCCTTCTCAGTCCTACCTCCCCCTCTTCCTCTGCTTTCCGTCCTCTCCGAGCTCCACACTTGTGTTTCTGATCTTCTCCACAGCGCTGCTCCCTCCCCATGCCTCCCTGCTTCCCAGAGGCACCCATCCCTGCCACCCATCCCCACCAGCCTCCTTGCTGCCTGGAGGAGGTCCAGGTTGGCCCTACCCAGGTCCTGTCCCATGGAGGTTCTTCAAAGTGCCCCCTTAGCCTCAGGCTCCAGGGAGAGGCAGAGTAGCCAGCTGCCCAGGCACCTGCTGAGGTGGAGCCTCTGCTGGAGGCCTTCCCTGGGCTCCCTGGGTGCCTGGCTCTGCAGGGTGTGTAGAGGCCAAAGCCTGGCAGTGAGCTCCCTGCATGCCAGTCACCAGCCCTGGGCTGGGGGGCTCTCTGTGCTGACTCACAGCAGGGGCTCACCTGGCAGGGGCTCCCAATGGGGCAAAGGCCCCTTGAGCCTCACAGATGCAATTAGCATTTTAAAGAAAGGTCAACAAGAAAGGATTTTAGAGACCTGCTGGGAGCCAAAGGATAATGGTAAGGAAAGTTCACTTGCCCCAGGCCCCAGCAGGCCCATCTGCTGACCAGGTGGTATTCAAGAGGGCATTGAGGGGACCCCATGAGGATTCCAACTTCAGCTCAGTCACAAAGAGGCTTTGGGCAGGTTATTTAACAATTTAACATCCACAAATCTCACTTTCCTTACTGTAAAAAGAAAAAGACAAAAGAATCTAGAGTGGTTTCCTCTCTAGAATTATGATGGTGAGCTAATTGGGAAACTATTTAGATTATCCTCTGGGGATTTGTAAAGTGCCCACTGTGGTCTCCAACCTCATCAGTGGGTTTTTAATCATGACCATCGCTGCCTGGGAGGAAGGGCTTGCTTGGCCTCTGTGCCCTCTCTCTGTCAAGTCCTCTCCCAGGAAGGGCTGACTCCTCCAGCCTTCTTCATGGAAGACCCCAGGAAGAGAGAGAAGACAGGGCCCCCTGGGCAGCGTGTGTGCTGATAAATTCTGTAAGACTTTAGATTGGTTCTGACCTGAATGATTTCCCCATCAAATTTAATGGAAAGTCATTTCAGGGTCCCCTGGTTTCTGAACCATTGAATTCCAGCACTAATGATAAAGGACATAGAATTCCCATCTGAGCCAGTGTACTTAGGCACAGTATATAGAGCCTTCTGAAATGAACGTTGCTGCTGCATAGGAACCAATCTGTGTCAGTACAGTGTCAGCACAGAGATCCTGACAGAAGACCCAGGAACAGGTCAAAGAAAAGCTTTATGCCTGTGGCCATCCATCACCCAGGAGTGCCCAGGCCTGCTGGGGCAGTTTGTGGGTTCCTTTGCTCTAATAACTTGCATTTGTGATCAGGAGAAAACCAAATGAGATTTATAGATGACCAAAAGGAAATTTCGCATGGCTTCTATTTGGCTTAGCACCTTGCCAAAAAGGCACTTAGCTCCAGTGTCCTGGTGCCCGTGAGGGCTAGTCTGAAAGCCAGGGTTCACACCTCTCTGTACTTTCTAGAAAGGCCCAGAGGAAAGTAGCATCACCTCCACCTCCAGCTCTCCCTCTGGATTAGTAGGTCAGGCACACAATGTCTGCTGGGGAAATTCCCCTGGCAGTAGACTTGAGGACTCCAGTTCTGGCCAAGGCAAGGCTTCATCTCTCCCTCCTGTCCTTATAAAGGATTTCTAGCATGCTGTTTCCTACCTTCTGGAATTCTGATGGTGTTCTGCAGAGTCATAGCACTCCCCTTCCACAGAGACATTTAATGAACTTTCCTCTTGAACTCAGGCCAGTTTATTGGTATATATTCCCTTGAGGACTTACTCTTCTGCAATTCTCAGGACACTGCTAGATTGGGGTTCTGTTTTGTTTGGTCCTTTGGTTTGTCTTTGCAAAAGCATAGCAAAAGCAATACCATGGTTTATCATCTTCTGGAAACTTTAAATTATAAGCCCATCTTTGGGAAGCAGGAACCTAGCAACTGTGGGATACTGAAGCTGAATAAGGGCTACACTGTCAAGGGAGGTGGTTGTCAGTGTGAAACAAAGGGGTCTTGCTTTGAATAATACTGTAACAAAGGACACCGAGATTGCAAGTCTGAATTGGAAGCAAATGAAGTCCCCAGAGATGTCTGTCTTCTTGACTTCTCTCCTTATGCCCAAGAGGGTTCCTAAGGAGGAAGGATGTGCTCGCCACTCTTCTTATTAGCAAACATTGCTAAAGCCACTGGGCAGAGGCAACTACTAGGCTGACTTCAAGTTCCTTTTTATCATGGAAGTGAAAGGTAATTCCAACCAGCATCTGAGCTATGAGTTGGCTCCACATTGACCCAGCCATGGATGCCATTTTGGGGAATGGTCCTGTAAATATATACCTGGGCAGGCAAGAAGAACTATGGTTGAGGACAATATGGTGAGGCCACAGCACTGTTTTCCCCAGAGGCACTGGCTTTTTTGAGAAAAGGGAGACTTATTTTGTAAGTACAATGACCAGGCTCAACAATTCTTCCCTGGGCATTAGCTGCTCTGAGGTAAATGGGATATGAACTAAATGTTCAGTCTAACCTTACTTAATTTTGCAAAAATATACACTCATGGAAAAATTCATGAAAGAAATAAACATGTTGAGTGTTATCAGTGAGTGGTAGGGTACCAGGTATCTTTTATATTCTTTCATGAAACTTTTATATTCCAAATTCCTTTCAGTAGTTCTGAGTTATTCTTATATGCCGCAGTCTGGCTGGGCACAATCAGGAGCCACTTGTCAAAAGAAACGAACTTTATTTTTAGAACCACACACGCCAAACAAAACAGCCTCTCAGGAAAAACCCTCAGAGCCTCAACTGCCACCACCGGCTTTCCACAAGCCTCTCTCTCCCCCACAAGCTTCTCCCCACCTCCCCCAATCCTCCTGCTCTTGAGGCCGATTGGCTGGGTCACATGGGCGGAGCGAAAAAAGTCCCCCAATGAGCAGCTCCGTGGTCTGAAAGGGCAGGGAAACAGCCCAATGAGCATCACCGCAGAGGAGCCAATCAGCTAGATGTTGCTGGGGCCGCTGTGAGCCAATCATCAGCCGGCAGCTGGAAGTTTGCTGGGGCCCCTTCGGCTGTGGCTCTCAACACTTATAAGTAGAAATTAATATGAAGAGGGAAACACAGGGGCTTGGATGGAGGCAGAGCACCAGGTCCTCCACACCAGGTGGTCAGGGCACTCTGACCCCGCCTTCAGCCCCCCAACCCAGAAGGCCAAGCAGGTGCTGTGGAGCCCAGTGCCAGGACCTTCTGCACAGCCAAGCTGGGCTGGAGGCGTAAGCCTGAGGCCCCCAGAGAGCACAGATCCTCCCTATGTGCTTCTATCAACAGTCCAAGATGCAGGTGGATTAAGGAGATCAAAACGCTGCAGAAGAGGAGCTGGGGTTGGGGTTCAGTGGTAGAGTGCTTGCCTAGCATGTGTGAGGCACTAGGTTTCTCAGCACCACATATAAATAAATAAAGCTGCAGAAGTGCATGGATCTCTTGGCAAGCAAGTACCCCGGGGCTGCCTGGCAAGAAGGATACCTATTCAATTTACTCATGGTGTAGACATCAGTGGGCAAGCCCAGGCCCACTGAGGCCCCTCAAGCAGCGCCAGAAACATTTCCAGTTTGCCTATTTTAGGGTGCCTATCTCCTCTCCTTACAGGGCCCAGCCACCCTCTTCCCCAAGGATGTTCAGCGGGAAGGGGGTCCAAGGTTCAAGAAGGGCTGGGCTGAGCTTTGCAGCAGAGTCTCCCACATCACTTGGGACTCTCCTGAGCCCCAACTGGATCTGCGTCTGAGGTGCTGCCTGGATTTTGCTGCCCCAGAGCAGTGTGTGCGTGCTGTCCTTTAAATTTTGTTTATGAAGAAGACAGCACGGCGTCCTCTGTAGCACAGGTATTATAGGAAACCATCACCACAGTGCCAAAGGTGATGGGAAAAGACTTTGAGGTCAACTGGAGTTGGTGTTACTCATACGACTGTTAAGGAGTTTGAAAATAGGAGCTCTGGCATGTTATGGGAGGAGGATATTTATATTACTCACATCTTTCTGTCCAACATGCATTTTTTTTGCTATATGTATATTTGTATTTTTATTTAAAACATAAGGGAAAAAATAAAAGAAGAGCACTTCAGTGCATGAAAGGGCTCAGCAGAGGGTCAGCTCCAGAAGCTGCCAGCAGCACCGCAAGATTTTTTTTTTGTATCCAACCTCCTGAGTCCCTGAGCTGCTTTGAATGTCCAGTATTAATTCCCCATAAAAATCCTTTTTTCTCCCCACCCACCTTACTGAGAAACTGAGAGGGATAGCAGAATAAAGGGAATTGCATTTTGAGGAGACCCCTTGCCGGTCTTGCCACAGAGAGATCAGTGATCACAGACACTGCTGGCTGGACCCAGAAACTGTGCTGCACAATATCCTCATGTAGGAAAAACTCTCTGTGCCTCTTCCAGCTGCCTGCAGAGAACTGAGGAAGGAGCATCTTGCAGCTACACTGTGGCAGCAAGTGGCTGTGGGAGCTGAGTCCTGGCAAGACCGAGCTGAGCTCATGGCCCGGAAGATGCCTGCTGCAGGGCACAGGGTGTGACTAGGAGAAATTTGGACAGGGAGATGGTTTTACACAGGGAAACATGGGTAGTGGAAACCCACCCGGCTGCCTTCCACCCTTTGAGTCCCAGGGCTGGTGAGTCCCGCTGGGAGGGCCACACGGGCCAGGAACTTGAAAAGGCAGGGACAAGAGTGACTAAGTTTGAGGAGTGAGTCAGAGAGTCCAAAAAAGGTAGGGTCTGTGGGTGATGGAGGGGGCGAAGGATTGGCTCCTCTGAGGAATGAGTGGAGCCCAGGGGAGACTCCTGGGGTGCTGTCTCCCAGGTGGGCCAGCAGGTGCTAGGCCCCGAGGTGCAGAGGTGCGCTAATTTCAAATCTTCATAACAATCGCCATTCAGGGAAGAACCTTGAGCCTATCTACATCCAAACCCTGCCTTCAGAAACTGCCCAGGGGAACCTCTCGCAGATCATGACAGCAGGCCCACCCGAGGCTGGGACAGACGTCACTTTCCAGTCCACTTATCTCACTCTGCCCGGGAGGGACCCCAAGAATTTTTGAACCTCAATTAGCAAGTTGAGGAGCAGCACAAAAAGAAAAAGGATTTGACAGCCTGCGGCCAGTACGGTCGGTAGTACACACTGCATACCTCAAGAAGAAATGGAAAAGGTGGGCGGGTGGTGCTTGCCTGTGATCCCAGCAGCTTGAGAGGCTGAGGCAGGAGGATCGAGAGTTCAAAGTCAGCCTCAGCAACAGTGAGAAGCTTATCAGCTTAGAGAGACCCTGTCTCTGAGTAAAATACACAAAAGGGCTGGGATGGAGCTCAGTGGCCAAATGCCCCTGAGTTCAATTCCCAGTGGACCGCCACCCCTCCAAAAAAAGAAGAAGAAAAATGGAAAGAAAGATGTTTGGGAATAGACAAAGAACATATATTCTCATTGACAACTTTTTACCACTGCAACAGAAACAATTCCTTACTTTTCATTAAGAATTTTTTTCTCTTCTTCTTCTTTTTTTTTTGGGGGGGGAGGTTTAATTGTGAGCTGAATGGTTCATAGATATTTATACATATTTGTCTCTTTTTTTTTCATGTCTAGCAGTTTTTGGAGGTAATAATTTTTCATGGCTTGGTCTGTTCCCCCTGTTCTCTTTCTCTTTTCTCCTGCCAACAGCCAAACTCTATTGTCCTCTCTGCTCCTATTCCTTTAATTTTTTTGCTTCTATTTTCTCTCCTCCCCACTCATAATCATCACATCTCTTCTGTATTCTCCCTGTTCCACCTTTCCAAATTGCAAAGCCTATTTACTGTTTTTACTGTTGTCAGTAGCTGATTTGATCATATTTTCTTTATTTTGGCAATTAACATTGTAGATATCATAGCAGGAACTAGTTGGATTAATACCATATATTGTTTGTTGTTATTATTTGTCTCTGGAAGCCTTTAGGGACACTATTATGCACAGGGTAGAAATTCTACTACCTCAGTTCATACTGTTGGATGGGTAGACATACAAACAACATGATAAAGCAAGAAAACAAGCCACCGCAAACAAACAAAAATGCCTATTGACACCACAGTGTAAGAAATGTCAGAGAAGGAATTTAGAAGGTTCACGGTTAAATTGATCCATGAGGTAAAAGACAGTGTAAGGAATGAAATCAGAGGAAATACAAAATCATTGCAGAAAGAAATAGATATTCTGAGAATGAACCAATTGGAGATCCCTGAGATGAAGAAATCAATGAGCCAAATTAAGAATTCAATGGAAATCATCACCAGCAGACTAAACCACTTAGAAGATAGAGTTTCAGGCAACAAAGACAAAATATATAATATATAATGTGATACACACACACATCAATATAACATTTGTTTTGGAAAATACAGTTGACCATGGAGAAAAGGTATTAAGAGACTATGAACAGAACTTCCAAGAAATATGGAATAACATGAAAAGAACTAACTTAAGATTTAGAGGGCTAAATCTTAGATGAAGACTCTGAATCACAAACAAAAAAATGCACAATCTTTTCAAAGGAATAATATCAGAAAATTTCTCAAAACTTAACAATAAAATGGAAAATCAAAACAGGAAGCTCACAGGACCCCAAATATACAAAATTACAACAGACTCGCACCATGGCAATTACTATGAAAGTGCTTAACATAAAGAATAGAATTTTAAAAACTGTTAGAGAAAAATGACAGGTCATATTTAGAGATATACCAATCCAGATTTCAGCTGATTTCTTAATTCAGACTCTAAAAGCTGAGAGGTCTTGGAATAATATATACCAAGTCTGAAGGAAAATGGATGCCAACCGAGAACACTAGACTCAGCAAAATTAAGCTTCAGAACTGAAGATGAGAAGCTGGGGTTGTGGCTCAGTGGTAGAGTGCTCGCCTAGCACATGTGAGGCCCTGGGTTTGATCCTCAGCACCACATAAAAATAAATAAATAAAGATTAAAAAAAGATTTGAAGATGAAATAAAAACCTTTCACAATAAACAAAAGTTAAAAGAATTCACAACTAGAAAGTCTGTACTATAACCAGCGAGGGGCCCTCAGACAAAGCTCTGAAAAGCACAGAACAAGGAGCGCCACCAGAGGCTCAAGCGAGGAGCCAGGCAGGGGAACAAAGAGCCAAGGGCCAGGGCTTGGGCTGGAAGCCCAGGACAGTGGACAAGACTTGGGAGGGAAGGCAGGGGATCCAGCAGGGCGCAGTCAAGCTCCAAGCCCAGGGCCACCTCCAGGTTTCAGGGTTCCTGGTGCAGGACCAAGCACCCAGGGAGAGCAAGGAGCCCAGGCAAGAGGCAGGGCTCTGTTTCCCATAAGGCGCTCTGGCTCAGATCAGAATCCAGGACAGGGAGCTGGCAAAGGAGGCCTGCAAAACATATAAATCAATAAAAATCTCATGAAGAGGAAGTGAAGAATAGAATTGAAAGCCAGCAAAGGGAGGAAATACACTAGTAGAATAATCAATCAAGGGAGATACTAATACAAATTAAAAACCAGAAATAAATAAAAATAATAGGGAATAAAAATCATTTCTCAATAATAACATTGAATGTAAATGGCCTAAACTCATCAATCAAAAGACAGAAATTGGCAGATTAGATTAAAAAACAAGACCCCAAAATATGCTGTCTCCAAGAGACTCACCTCATAGGCAAAGACATCCACAGACTAAAAGTAAAAACATCCCATGGATTTTATGGACAAGCAGGGGTTTCCATCCTCATATCAGATAAAGTGGACTTCAAGCCAAAGTTAATAAGAAGGGACAAAGATGGACGTTTCATATTGCTTAAGGGAATCATACAACAATAAGAAATAAAAACCACAAATATTTATGTCCCCAAACAATGGAGCATCTACATACATCAAACAAACCTTTCTTAACTTCTTGAAGCAAAAAAACCACAATGCAATAATCCTGGGTGACTTTAACATGCCTCTCTCATCACTGGACAGATCTTCCAAACAAAATGCTATAAAACTAAAAAATATGATTAATAATTTAAAGTTAACAGGCATATAAAGGATATTTCATCCATTAATGACTGCATTTCTTCTCAGCAGCACATGGATCCTTCTCTAAAATAGACCATTTTTAGGAACACACAAAAAAAATAGAGATAATGCCTTGCATTCTATTAGATCATAATGGAGTGAAATTAGAAATCAATAATAAAATTAAAGAAATTACTCTAATACCTGGAGACTAAATAACACTAAATGATGACTGGGTAGCAGAAGAAATCAGGGGTGAAAAAAATACTTACAGTTAAGTGAGAATAGTGATAAAACATATCAAAATCTCTGGGACACTATGAAGGCAGTTCTAAGAGCAAAGTTTATAGCATTGAGCTCCTTCATTAAAAGAATACAAAGTC
The DNA here is from genome assembly GCF_001458135.2 of Marmota marmota marmota. NCBI lineage: Eukaryota > Metazoa > Chordata > Mammalia > Rodentia > Sciuridae > Marmota > Marmota marmota. The sequence continues at coordinate 1,755,326 of NW_025999946.1, forward strand.
AACAAATAAATAATCTAACATATCTCAAGGCCTTAGAAAAAGAACAAATCACTGCTAAAATCAGTAGAAGACAGGAAATAATTAAAATCAGAGCTAACAACAATGAAATTTAAACAAAAAATATTTAAAAAATCAATAAAATAAGAAGTTTATTCTTTGAAAAAAATAAATAAAACTGACAAACCCTTAACCAAGCTAACCAAGACAAAAAGGGAGAGTCACGTCACCCCAATTGGAGTAGGGGCAGAGCAGAGCCGCCGCCTGCACCCGGAACAGGCCCAGGGGCCCGCCGGTGTGGTAGTCATGTCACCCCAATTGGAGTAGGGGCAGAGCAGAGCCGCCGCCCGTGCCTGCAAGGTAGGCAGACCTGCGACCGACCAGTGGAACAGGCCAAGCAGCCTGCCGGCGTGGCAGACACGTCACCCCAATTGGAGTAGGGGCAGAGCAGAGCCGCCACCTGCGCCTGCAACGTAGGCAGACCTGCGACCGACTGGCAGAACAGGCCCAGCGGCCCGTCAGCGTGGTAGACAGATCACCCCAATTGGAGGAGGAGCACAGCCGCCGCCCGCCCCTGGAAGGGAGACTTTTCAACTATACAAGAGCAATATAAATATATAGGGGGAAAATTTCAATAACACAACAGTTTCACCAAGCAGAAAGAAACACGAGCAGTATGAAAAGACAAGGAAAGAAAGGACCACAAGCAATGCAGGTCAAC
>NW_025999946.1:1758206-1792039 GCF_001458135.2 Marmota marmota marmota
CAGTAGAGGGGGTAGAGAGAGAAGAGGGGAGGGGAGGGGAGGGGGGATAGTAGAGGATAGGAAAGGCAGCAGAATACAACAGACACTAGTATGGCAATATGTAAATCAATGGATGTGTAACTGATGTGATTCTGCAATCTGTATATGGGGTAAAAATGGGAGTTCATAACCCACTTGAATCAAAGTGTGAAATATGATATATCAAGAACTATGTAATGTTTTGAACAACCAACAATAAAAATTAAAAAAAAGAAAAAAAGGGAAAAACACAAATTATTAATATTTGTGATTAAAAAGGAAATATCAACACAGACACTACTGATATACAGCAGATAATCAGAAACTACTTTGAAAATTTATACTTGAATATAATAGAAAATTTTGAAGACATTGTCAAAATTCTAGAAACATATGAAATTAAATCCTTATCTCTCATCCTGCACAAAACTCAACTCAAAGTGGATTAAGGACCTAGGCATTAGACCAGAGACCCTGTGCCTACTAGAAAAAAAATGTAGGCCTGATTCTCTATCATATCAGCTTAGGAACCAACTTCCATAACAGGACCTCTAAAGTGCAAGAAGTAAAATGAAGAGTCAATAAATGGTATGGCATCAAACTAAAAAGCTTCTTCATACAAATCAAGAATGTGAATAGAGAGCCTACAGAATGGGAGAAAATCTTTGCCACTCACACCTTAGATAAGGCATTAATTTCCAGGATATACAAAGAACTCAAAAAGCTTAACACCAAGTAAACAAATAATTCAGACAATTAATGGGCAAAAGAACTAAACAGACACTTCTCAAAAAAGAAATACACAGTCAACAAATATATGAAAAAATGTTCAACATCTCTCGCCATTAGAGAAATGCAAATTAAAACTCCCTTGATATTTCACCTCACTCCAGTAAGAATGGCAATTATCAAGAATACAAGCAACAGCAAATGCTGTGGGGAAAAGAGTACACTCATACATTGCTGGTGGCACTGCAAATTGGTGCAATCACTCTGGAAAGCAATGTGGAGATTCCTCAGAAAACTTGGAATAGAACCACTGTTTGACCATTATCCTAATGCTTGGCATATAGCCAAAGGACTTAAAATCAGCATACTACAGTGACACAGCCACATTAGGGTTTATAGGAGCTCAAATCACAATAGCTAAGCTATGGAACCAACAAATGTGCCCTTCAACAGATGAATGGATAAAGAACATGTCTTATATATATACACATGAAATATTACTCAGCCTTAGAGAATGATGAAATTGAATGAATATGGAGACTATCATGCTAAGTGACATAAGGAGTGTGCCCCCAAAACAAAAGTTGAATGCTCTCTCTAATATGTGGATGCTAACACACAGTAAGGTGTGTGTGTGTGCGGGGGGAGAATAGAAGTTCATTGGATTAGACAAAAGGAATGAAGGGAAGGGGGAGCAGGAACAGTAAAGACAGTGGAATGCATCTAAGATGACTTTTCTATGTAGATGTATGAATATGTACATATATGAATCTCCACATCATGTATATTCAGAAGCCTGGGATCCTAATTAGAAAAAGACATATTCCATGTTTGCATAACTACGTCAAAACATACTGTCATGTACAACTAAAAAGAACAAATAAAATAATAAAAAAGAACAAAAACCCAATAAAAAGACAAAGTACATTACATATCTATAACTGTTATTAGGATCCTTCTATAGATGGCAGATCTATAGTTACCCCTTGGATTAATGAAACAGACTTTTTACCTAAAGGATATAATAACAAGTGAAGACACACATTAGGAAAACCAATAGTTTCTCTAAGCAGAGAAAACGTGAGCTTTTTGATCTCCAAATTAAAGAAACTACTTCAGTGTTGTTACAGTGATGAGTCAGACCTTGTAGAAAAAAAAAGAAGCACTATTTCCCTTTGTTCTTCTTTCTTTGGTATCCTTAAAGTCATAATAACAAATGAGTAGTACACTAAAAAATAAAGTATTGCTTTTCAAAACTTGATTGAGGGTTGAAATAGAAATATTTTTGTTCGTTTTGTTTTGGTGCTGAGGATCAAATACTGAACCTTGAATATGCTAAGCATGTGCTCTATTCCCAGGCTGAAAAATAAAATCCTTAAATCTTTCTGATTACTTCTAGTGAATTCCCATCAAAATCATTCAGAAATTCTATCTCATAGAATTTATCATTTTATTCTTAGTTGTAAATCACAGTTGTATTATATCAGTCCAGGATTTTATTTCATTTTACTTTTTTTGGTACTGGGGGAATTGAACCTATAGGAGCTTTATCACTGAACTACATCCCCAGCCATTATTATTATTATTATTGTTGTTATTATTATTATTATTATTATTATTATTATTATTATTATTATTTAGACAGGGTCTGGCCAAGTTGCTTAGGGCACACCACATTGCTGAGGCTAGCCTCAAACTTGTGATAACTCCTGCCTTAGCCTCCTGAGTTGCTGGGATTACAGGTGTGCCCCATCACTTCCCAGTATCAGTCCATGTTTTAAAGTGCTTTTTCAATGTTTTTACAGGTGCTTTTATAGCTTCCTTGTGGAGAGATAATAAAAATAATTCTTGAATGAAAACATTAAAATGAAGTTACTCTTATAGCAAAAAGAAAGAAAAATAAATAAGGAAATAAGGAAACAAAACTGCTTAAAGCCTATTCTCTGTCCTCTCTCCATCTCCAGAACCAGGGTTCTCTTTTATCATTCAGAGACCCTGGGACCTAGTTTTGAGTGTTGGGCCTCGGAAGTCTGTCTCCTTCATTATAAATCACAAAGGCACAAATTGTTCCAGCAGTTGCAGATTCTCCTGTCATGTCAAGTAATGCACAGATCTAAGCCTCAGTTTCCTTATCTGTAAAACGGGAGAGTAGCTATTGCTCTTTATTATATCATAAAGTGATTAGCAAAACTAATGGAGATAAGAAAAGGGAGTACTGTTGACTGTTTAAGCAAGGGTGGGAACATCAATGATCATTTCAGCTAAGATCTGACATCCAATCCTGTAATGATATGAACATCATTCACTGCCTTCATCCCAACAGTTTATCTTCTGGTAGATCTGGTAACTGAATGGTTAATATTATTGTGGTGGTCATCCTCTCCCTTTTTTCATTATTTATTTTTTAAACTCACAGAGGTTGTGTGTTTTATGAAGTACAACATGACATTTTGAAACACTTACACACACACTGTGGAATGGTTAAATAAAGCAAATATGTGTGTGTGTGTGTGTGTGTGTGTATTTGCATTTTATCAATTATTTGTGCTGAGAAAACCTAGCATTTATTCTCTTTTGAGCATACATTGTATCCTTTGAAGTATAATTACAGTCTCTGGGTTATACAGTAGATCTCTTAAACGAATTCCTAAGTGAAATTTTGTATCCTTTGATCATTGGTTGCCTGAATCTGTGTCCCTCTTCCGGTTTCAAGGTTGACCAACAGTGGTGTGCTACCAACAGCCACAAGAGGGCGTTAGATCACTTAAAGAGTCACCACCTGGCTTCTCTAGAGCAGAAGCAGCCAAGATTAGTGTGAGTAGTGGAACTGGGTCCAGGCTGGGGAAAAAGAAAATCCAGTACACAATAATTGTGATCCTGGGTCAACACTTAGGTAAATAAAGGTCCTTGTTGGCTTTTAATCATTCCGCTTTTTTAATCTGTATGTTTAAGCACTTATTTTATTTCCCTTAAGTCAGTTAGGATTGTTCAGATTAGAATACTTAAGAAACTTGAAACCTCTGGTTTGCTTTGAAAGCTGCCACATATACAAGTGCAGCTTGGAAAGAGGCTGCTTTCCTTCCTGGGAGGCTTTTAAATATAGTTAGAAACAGATAGGTGTCCTATATTGTTTTTAGAATAGAGAGAGGAGTTTCTACTTTTGTTTTAGTTTTGGTTCTTATACAATGGCACTCAGTACCCAACCTGGGACTATTTGCAGGTGGTTCTCTGTACTCCTTCCATTTTCCAGGTCATCCAGGGAGTGGAGAGACAATGAGTGGCTATGGGTGACAGGGCCTGAGACCCCGTGAAGGATGGAGGAGCTCTGCTGTGCCCTGGAGACTCCATAGCCGGGCTGTCCTTGGGGCCCTCTGAGTGCAGTGTCAAGGTCACAGCAGAGTGCAGATGCAACTGTATTACCTTGCCTCATTCCTCATCCCAGCTGAGGGGCCTGTGGGATGCAGATAGCAAAGGTGGGAAGGGGCTCACAATCCCACCTCCTTGCATGTCCTGCAGAGCAGGCTGCATGCACACACATGAGTCTGGGTGTATGGTGTGTGGAATCTGTCCACTTTTTCAGGTCATAGTAACCACAGCCAAGATCTGTATTGTGTTTTTCTTTTTCATCCTTGTTAGAGTCTGTAAACAAGTCAGGATGGCGCCTGGCATTTTGCCAGAGAAATGTTAGAGTCTGTAAACAAGTCTGGGTGGCCTGGCAAAATGCCAGAGGGAGTGGTTTGTGAAGTAACACCAGCGAGCCATTAAGTGTGGAGATTCCTTATTGGTTGACTGATGTATCTAGTTTATGCTAATTAGATAAGCTGTGTGGAATGTATAAATACTGCTCCTGTCCTGCAATAAATGGCTTCCACTCCTGCTGTATCAACGTACACAAGTTATTTGTCCCCCCTGGTTATTTTGCTGCAGCCGGACTGCGGCAGATGGTGGCCCGTACGGGGAGCCCCGGGACACTCGGGGGTAAGTTGACGAAAAAAAGCTGCCCATCCATAGATAGAACGGGAGCAAATCTGCTCATCCCTAGGCAGATAGGGCGAGAGGAAAAATGGCCATTTTGAGAAAATGGAGAAGATTGATACAGTATGTTTGTGTCTTGTTTTGTCTTGAAATATTGTATTCTCTTTGTGATGAAAATATGGAAGGGGTGAGAAGTAAATTACTAAGGGAAGGAGGCACCCCAGTGGAACCAAGAGCAGTTAGGGCATGTGTTGATGGAAGCCCAGGAACTCTAGTCAGAAAGAAACAGAAAGTTCAGAAGAAGAAAGATTATCAGAGGAGGAAGGATTATCAGGAAAAAAGTTGCAGCAAAAGGCTATTACTGAATACTTTTCGTTACCGGAGGGTGCGTGAATCGGCGCTCGGCGGCTGCCACATGCGCAAAACGCTCATGGCGCAGCAAGGTTTTTCCAAGCGGCGGCAGCAGGCTCTTCCCCGCCCCCCGCCCGGGGAGCAGGACGCCACTGCGAGAGCCCAAATCCAAACCTGACCTGGAGGCACAGTCTCTCAGGCTCTTGCTCCCTGTGCCCAGTAACAGTTTGAAAGAAAACACAAAAACATTTTGCTGCAGCCGGACTGCGGCAATCCTTATATGTTGAGAGTCATGCATGGACTATGTATGGACCAAACCGGCATCACAGCCAGTGAATAGGAAAATCTGGTATCTGGGAACTTCCAGCGGCAGACCTGCTGGTTAAGACCGCTCAGACTCATGTGAGCTCCTATCAACTCTGCCAACAAGTCCCACACAGCACCGGAGATGACCTGCTGCAGCCACAGAGCCACACAACCTCTCAGAGATGGGTGTGGCCTGCAAAGATGCCAATCAATCTGTTGACTGCAAAACATCATGAAGAAAGACTCCACCCCTTAAACCTTAATAAACCACCAGAGACATTTTCTAGCTGTTCAGCTCCAGCTCCTATGTGGGCTGGACTTATCAGGTGCTCCCTTAAAACTAGTTCTAACTTTGCCTCTTATTTCTTCGCTAGCTATTTCAGACTCTATTGTCTCAGGTGCCTTATCCTCTCCTGAAGGAAAAATTACCCTGGCGACGTGCTGGCTGCCTCACGATACTTATGTGTAACTTTTTGAGGTAGACACACAGTCCCTGCTTTTATTCCAGTTCTATAAATGAGGGAACACAACCAATGGAAAATGTCTAAGGTTCCTTTGAAGTTTGAGGATCCATTGGGTCGAGGCAGGGCCTCTTCCTACACTGGCAAGACCAGTTGCCAGGTTCTCTGAACAAGGCACAGAAGTTTTTGGACAGAGTGGAAGTGGCTGGAGAGAGCTGGGCCTGATGTCATCTGTCCCCAGTGGAGGGTGGTGTTTTCTTTCAACACCTACCAGGCACGGAGCTGGTGAGGGACTAGGGATTGTGGGGACAGAAGATATTGAGTTTGACAGTTCACTGCCACAAAGGGGCAGTTTTGGATGCAGAAGTTGCTAAAAGTTTCAATCAGTAAAGTCAGGCGTGATGACAATGGTGTGGTGTCTGAGGGGCCTTCCAGCACTTCTCAAAGGATACTGAGGTGACGAATGTGATGGAGGAGAGACAGGGCTGTGTATTTTGCCACTGGGAGATAGAAGACCAGTATCCTTTTGCTGACCGCCCTGATACTGGCATTGCACAGGGGCCCAAGATGTTGGAGTCATCTAGGAAGAACCCAGAGGGCCTGTTGTTTGCAGAAGTTCAATTTTGCAAGTGAGGAAATCCATTCTAGAGGTGTCATACCCCATTGGAGAGATAGTCTTATCCTTTGCTGCTTTTTTTTTTTTTTTTTAAATACACAGGGATTTTGTTTTAAAATTTAAAACCTTGTACCTGATTTAAGGAAAGTCCTTAACTTTCTTTGCCTATAGAGAGACACAAAGACAGCAAAGTGTGGCCATTTCAAAAGCTAAAAAAGTAAAAGGAACCTCAATGCTGCAGTCACCCTGAACCTCCCCACAGCACTTCTAAGGCCAACTCCCCCACCCCAGGATGCAGGATGGAGGAGCTCTGCTGTGCCCTGGAGACTCCATAGCCTGGCTGTCCTTGGGGCCCTCCTGGGTAAAAGACCCAGGATTTTTGCATGCATGGGACTGATATGTCAGAGTGGCTGCAGAACCCAAAGGACAAGGCTGGAGGTACTATCAGATGACAAAATGGAAACTCAGACAATTTTACTTTCTGGAAGTACTACCTGGAGCTCTTTTACATACTCCTTCTTGGATACCAATTACTCAGGAAATCTTACTGTGTTCCATTTTCCCCTGTAACTTTGGCCTAAATGCTTCTCTAATAGATGTTTACACTGAACCCAATGAAGGTATTCTTAATCATCCAGTTGAAGCTTCAGACATCTCCTTCAGACTCTGCACAGCTTGGCCTTGCCTGGCCCCTCTCCTCACCTGCATCCTAAGGCCTCCAACGGCAAGAGCAGGAATAACCCTTATTCAGGTAGAGAAGCCCCCTACAGTTAAGGAGGCTAACTTGGGTCTCCTCCACTGGAAGAGCTGAAAGAAACCTGAGAATTCCAATTAGGCTTAAACCAATGAGCCTAATTGGAATCATTGTGGGCAATGAGGGAAGAGTGTGATTGATCATCTTGGTCTTAATTAGCACTGGAAAAACATGTGGTCCAGCAGGTAGCAGGAGGAAGGATAGTGTCCAGAGAAAGCAAAGCTTGTGAAAACATCAATAGCGGAATTTCCCTGGTGGCAGAGGATAGGGGCTGCTGAAGAAAGCGGGACCCCTCCAAGTGGGGAGAAGGAAAGACCCTACACCAGGAAAGGTGAGCTTGAATGAAGCCTAGGGTACCCCTTTCCCAGCTGCCCTCCTCATTGATGGAGTCTGTTACTAAATAAAAGGAGAATGATCCTTTGAGGAACCTATTATCCTTTGGGTCCTGAACCAGGGCCCGGCTGTCTCCACCATCATCTCTGCCTACTCTCCTAGGAGCCTCTTTTGCTTAATAAGGAAAAGGGAGAAAAATCCCCAGCTGATGTCAGAGGCTTCAGACCACCGTCCATTCTTCCAGATGGCCCTACCCTTCAGCCACACGTGAGACACTGGGGAACCTAGGAAGCAGGGAGAAAATCAAGCTAGGGGTTCCTGTGCTTAAGTGTCCTGGTGTGGGGACCTCCTTACTGTCGAAGTCCAATGATTTGGGAGCACCCAGCCTGTGGGATGGAGTAGACAGCTGACTACCCTTCCCATCCCCAGCCGGGGCTCCTTTGGCAAAAACTGGCCGTGGCGCCCAGTTCCTCTCCATGGGTTCTCCGCGGCGCTTGGTGGGGTTGTGAGTGCGGCATTTTTGGAGAGAGGTGATGGGTCCTGAGCCTGAGCTGGGGTTGCTCTACTCTGCGCGCTGGGGTGGTTAGGGGCCTGTGCAGAGCCCCCGCTAAGGGGCCCGCCTATCCCTGCCCGAGCCTAGGCGAGCCAGCGCCATGAGCCTTCTCCCCTCCTGCTTTAACTGGCCTGTACCTGGTGACAGCTGGGAGCACTGGACAATCAGGCAGCCAGAACCGGGAGAAGAAGCCTAAGGAGGCATTTAAAAAGAAGAGTTAGTGGAGACCGAGGAAGTTCAGCGACTTAGGTCCCAGGAGTACGGATTAGCAGGAGGTGGCGGCCTGGTAGGCACAGGGGCTCCAACTGGGAGCCCAGAGCAGCCAGGGAAGCGGGCTGACGCGGGGGCGTCGGGGCTAAGCGGCTAGATTCAGTGTTATTAACGAGGAGCCGCCTACTAAGCCAAGAGCAGCTAGCTAGCAGCGCGGCGCACGAAGGTGGCGCAGACTCAGGGCGCTGGCTTCCCAAGGCGAGCACTGGCTTTGGGTGCTCTGGCCGGTGGCATCCCCGGGAGAGCGAGGCAGGGACCCGCGCTCTATTCCCTTTCCCCAGTGGGGCGCCGCGGCTGACTCTTTGTTATTCTGCACGTCCAGCGCACCCTGCACCTTGGCGCACGCGCCTCTCCACTCCTTTCCCAGCGCTTGGTGGCTGAGGTGGCAGCAATGGTAGCAACATAGCTGATGGGGGTTGGGTGGGGTTCGGGATGGTGCTGGCGGTGGGAGGAGCTCCCGAGCCCTTGTGCTAGACGCCCGATGGTAGCTATGACTAGTGGTGGCAAGGGGACAGCAGGAGCAACGGCGGCGGAGGAGGCAGGAGTCTTAGAATGAGTAACAATATCCAGGCGAACCATCTCAGCCTGGTGGCATCTTCCTTTTGTTAAAAAGTTGTTTCTTTTTACATGACAGTAGATTCTATTTGACATAATTATAAAAGCATGGGATATATCTTGTTCTACTAATTCAGCCCCCAGCACTTTTCCTTCCTCTTTCCTTCCCCCACCCACTGCTCCCTCCCTCTATTGATCTTTCTGCCATTTACCCATAGTTATTTTTAAAAAATATTATTTTTTTGTGGGTGTGCAAGATGGTGAGATTCACTGTGGAATAGTCATATATGTACATAGAAAAGTTATGTCAGATTCACTCCACTGTCTTTCCATTTTCTGTCCCATTTTCCTTCCCTTCATTCCCTTTTGCCTGCTCCACTGAACTTCTGTCTCCCTCACCCACTTCTTCTTCCCTCTTCTCTTCCTCCTAGTCCTAGTTCCACCAGCCCAAGATGGATGGGCTCGTTATCCAGGTGATCACGGAGGTGCCCTGCGTTAGCTGGGGCCAAAGCATGCGGTGGGCTTTCCTGGCCTCCTCCATAGTGACTTACTTTCTTTCTTTTTGGCCCCCAGTGATAGCCTCTTGATCATCTTGCTCTGCCGGGCGCTCAAGTACCTGTGGACCTTTTGCTGCCTCTGTGGGGACGGGACAAAGGTAAGTGCGCTGCGAGCATCCGCCCCTTGCGCCAGCCCCGCAGCTTCTCCCGGTGCACTGCAACCCCCTCCTCGCGCTGCAGGCCGCAGTGCCTCCCTCAACCCTGCCTGCTTTCCCCTTGCCCTTGTCCCTCATCTCCTGTCTCCCCTCCCGCAACTGCTCCCTCTGGGACTTGGACGATCCATCCTGTCCCTTGTTTCTTATAAGGGTGCTGGCACCTGCAGCTTGGGCCGGAGTAGGGGTATGTGACTTTTGGGTGCAGTGATGCGAGATGAGAGAGGCAGTCCTGCGGCAGGCAGGAAGTGGGACAGTGGGTCTGTAAACATTCACACCTTTCCTAGTAAAGTTAATCCAAGGACGCCTCAAACTTCACATGACACAACTCTTAGCAGCCTCCTGGCCATTAAGGATAGAGGGAGAAGGCTGTCTATACAAAACAAGGGTGATCCCAAGCACTCTCTCTGGTCATTAATTATAGATCATGTTGTATGCTATCGGAGCTCAGCTCTGTTTTGTGGCAGCCCATTAGTGTTTTGGAAAATGTTGGCAGCCTGGATGAGGCCACAACTTTGAAGAAGTCCTTTAACCTTTTTGTCTTTCTTTCCTTGTGTGTAAAATAGGAGAGTTGAAATTGGTGAGCTCTGCTGTCCCTTCCCGCTCTGGGATTCCAGGTTTGGAAGATCTGTCTAGTGATGAGAGAGGCATGTTAAAGTCATCCAGTATTATTGTGTTATGATCTATGTGATTCTTGAAATTGAGAAGGGTTTGTTTGATGTATGAAGATGCTCCATTGTTTGGGGCATAAATATTTATGGTTGTTATTTCTAGTTGTTGTTTGATTCCTTTAAATGGTGTGCAATGTGTCTTTGTCCCTTCTGTTTAACTTTGGCTTGAAGTCCACTTTATCTGATATGAGGATAGAAACCCCTGCTTGCTGATGAGATCCATGTGAATGATGTTTTTCCCCTTCAGTTACCTTCATCTGTGGATGTCTTTGCCTATGAGGTGAGTCTTTTGGAGACAGCATATTGTTGGGGCTTGTTTTTAAATCCAATCTGCCAGTCTATGTCTTTTGATTGGTAAGTTTAGGCCATTTACATTGAATGTTATTATTGAGAAGTGATTTTTTAATTCCTGTCATTTTGATTTGTTTCTGGTTTTTAATTTGTATTGGTTTCTCCTTTCATTGACTATTCTTGTAGTGTAGTTCATCCCTTTGCTGGTTTTCAGTTTTATTTTTTATTTCTTCTTTATGAAATATTTTATTAATAATGTTTTAAAGTTCAGGTTTTCTAGATGTGAATTCTTTTAACTTTTGTTTATTGTGAAAGGTTTTTATTTCATTGTCAATTCTGAAGCTTAATTTTTCTGGGTATAGTATCCTTGGCTGGTATCCACTTTCTTTCAAAGCTTGGTATGTATTATTCTAGGAGTGCCTGGCATTGAGGGTCTGGATTGAGAAATCCCCCAGCTGAGATCTGGATTGGTTTCCCTCTAAATGTGACTCTCATGGGTTCCCTTGATTCTCTTTTTCTCCTCCACTAATAGCCAATCTCTATTCTTTCAGTTTTGTTCATTCTTCTTCCCTCATAATCATCACATCTTACATTATTTCAGTTCTCTCCCTGTCAAATATTTGAAATTGTAAACCCTCTTGCAAACTTACTGTTTTTACTGTGGGCAATAACCGATCATATAATTTTGTTTATTGTGACAATTAACATTGTTGTGTAATAGCAGGAACTATTTGGGTTAATGTTAAGATTCTGTACTTGTTCTGTATGTTAGTCATTTTCATAATAATGTGTCTTGGTGTGGGTGGGTCTGTTGCAATTTTTTATATTTGAGGTCCTGTAAGCCTCCTGTATTTGGTTTTCCATTTTATTCTTAAGGTTTTGGGAATTTTCTGATATTATATCACTGAAAAGTTTGTGCATTCCTTTGAAAGGCTCCTCTGAGTCTTCATACTTTCTAATAAATCTTTAATTTGTTTTTTTTTTTCATGTTATCCCCTATTTCTTGGAAGTTCTGTTCATGGTCTCTTATAATATCTTTTCTCCATGGTCAACTTTATTTTCAAGATTATACATTTTTGTCTTCATTGCCTGAAACTCTCTCTTCCAAGTGGTCTTGTCTATTGGTTGTGCTTTCTATTGAATTTTTAATTTGTTTTACGGATTCCATCATTTTGAGGATTTTGAGGATTTTTGCTTGATTTTTTTTTTCAGAATCTTTCTTTCTCTTTATTGAAGTGATCTTTTAGTGTATTTTCTCTCTGATTTCACTCCTTACATCGTCTGTTGCTTTGCATATCAGTTTAACTATGTACATTCTAATCTCCTTCTCTGACATTTCTTCCACTGCAGTCATGATGGATTCTGTTATTGAAGTATCTTGGTTTCTTAGGGGCAATGTGTTTCCTTGTTTTTTCATGTTGTTTGTGTGTCTCCCCATCTATCAGTATGGATCTGAAGCAGTAGGGTTTCTATCCTGTGGACTTATAGTGTCCTTGAAGGTTTCTAGTGCCTCATCATTTAGGGGGAAACAAATTATAACAACAACCAATGCAAACAATATACAGCATTAACCCAAATAGTTCCTGCTTTTAAACTACAGTGTTAATTGTCACTACAAACAAAAATTATGTGACGTAAATGTAAACCCATTGGTAAACTTTGATACTTGGTTAAACTTTAAATCCAGATCTCATCTGTGTGCATGAGAATGAGAAAGACTGTCTCACACTTGTTTCTCCATCTGCAGCATAGGGGCTGGGCTGCAGTCTCCTTTTTTAAGATTTGGCTAATGATTATGGGAAATGTAGTTTAACTGAGAACTCTGCCTTTTCAAATTCAGAGAAAATGTCCCAATATCTGAAGGGGGAACATCACACGAGGGAAGAGAACTTGAGGCTGCAGAGGGAAATGGAGAGAAGAGAAGCCTTCTGTTCACAGGTCTTGAAGGCCAGGTCCAGCTTAAAAATGGGTGATAAGAGGTATGTTCATATGCTGTGAGTTTTGCAAAAATATGAAAACAAAACAAACAAAAAACAGGCCTCAAGAGACCTGTCTTTGCATAATATTAGATATGATGCCAGAGATGGCTTTACCACATACCAAATTTTCTGTGGTGATGAATGCCACCACTTTAAAATAGGTGCTCAGATTGGGATGAAGGCAGGTGGTTATCCACTTTCCTTAAACAATAAGAAGACAGAAAATTGCCATGATTTCATGGGAGAAGAAATGGAAGCTGAGCTTGCATTTGTTATTGACTTAGTCTAATTCTGTGTTAAATCTATTTAAAGCATGGAGGCGTCAAATTCCTATGAAAGGATAAGCAAGCTATGTGGCAGTCTGAGGAGATCGTTGCAGCTAGAGGTTGAAAGAGCCAGCAGGAGACAGGTAGCGGTTATTGATGTCCCAAGGACTTGCCTCAACAGATTCAATAACTTTTGCAGCTACTTTAAAAAAATAACACTAATGCATTGTGTTCGTCTGCTCAAGCCTTTGTGTTGACCTCTCTGCACCACTGTTAGTGGGCTGAATTGAGGATATCCATTGGTTAACCAGAGGATTCTCAGCATTTGTCCCTCATCACCCCCCTCTTGCAGAAATCACGGTGCCCTGGCCTTACATAGAACATGTCTCAGTATGAGAGGTGAGTCTGAGCCTCCTTGGGGGGTCCTCCAACTGCACCGGGCTGCCAGTGTGTGAGACTAGGGTCTACTAGTAGCACCGTCTGTTGATATCAGACATGTCTGAAATCAAGCAATATTAGCACACCCACACTCTCTTTTATGGAATAGATCCGGGGTCTGACAAGTTTTTGATCAGTTTGCTGTGGAGTTTCAAGAAAAATGTAAGATTTTTCTGTAATGGAAGTCTATAAATGAGAAGAAAATTATAAAAACAGAATAGTAGGTTATCTTATTTAAAATATCTTGTCTGCGTGCTTCCTCATTTGAAAATAATAAACATTATTCTTTCTCAAAAGTTTGTATTACAAAACTGTCATCCTTAATTCTAAATTTCACTGATCTATTTCTGACAGTTTCCCATTTTCTCTAAAAATCCTCTGAGAATCATTTGACTAAAAATGTCAGCCAGAACACTAAACAGCCTTTTTTTTTCTTAGACACAGACACATCTTTTTTTTTTTTTAACTTAGGGGTTTTTTAATATTTATTTTTTAGTTGTAGTTGGACACACCTTTATTTCACTTATTTATTTTTATGTGGTGCTGAGGATGGAACCCTGGGTCTTGCACGTGTGAGGCAACTGCTCTACCACTGAGCCACAGTCCCGGCCCCAGACACATCTTTATTAAATACCTTTTACAACAGTTTCTTTAAATTGACTTAGGAAGATGTCATCTTTCCTCTCCCCTCCCAGATTTGATGAGCATAAAAGCTTGTTACAAAAATAACAAATAAAGGTCTATATAAATTAATCTACCATAAGCCTCTAAAATAATCAACTCTCCCTCACTGCATGATCCAAAGGTAAAATGACCAAATTATTTTCCTAATTCTTATGTCCTCAAATATAACCTTCATCACCAGCTAAACTTTTGTTTGTGGGAAAAGCGTTAATCTGTCAAGTCAAACACTTATATATTCTATTGAGGGGAGGACAGTTCTGTCCCTTCAACCTCAAGCTCAATGAAAACAGTTGTCCCCCTCTTTCTGCACCTGGCCCTGGAACTGTACTTAAAACTTCACATTTAGCATACACTTCTTCCTTTTTTGGGGGTGGAAGATGGGAGTACCAGGGATTGAGCCACATCCCCAGCATTATTTTGTATGTTATTTAGAGACAGGGTCTCACTGAGTTGCTTAGCACCTTGCTAAGTTGCTGAGGCTGGCTTTGAACTTGCAATCCTCCTGTCTCAGCCTCCCAAGCCCTTAGGGTTACAGGCATGCACCACCATGCCAGCCATTTCTTTCTTTACAGAACAGGTTCAAGGGTGAAGTGTTCCTTCCTCACTTTCCTCCTTGGGGCCGTTCCCCTTTCCTCTTGCCACCCAAGCCAGGTGGCCCAGAAATCTTGCCCCCCAGCTTTCTTTCCTCTTCCCTTTTGACTGGGCAGGCTGCCTTTCCTCTTGACTCCAGGACCCTGCCGGCTCCCTTTTCTCTTGCTTTTCTGGCTAATTGTCCTCCTCTTGGTCCTCTTCTCTCATCTGCTTATTGGTGGCCCTTGTCACATCCAGCTGAGGCTTTTGGCTGTTTATGACTCGAAGTAGCTCCAACTGGTTCTTTTTTCCACTGCAAATTCCCCCCAAAGGAGCTGAAATTTCCTTGTCTTGCCCGAACCCCGGGGAGCCTTCGGGGAGGGGCTTCTAGGAGAACCCCAGAGAGGCAGTGGAGATCGAGCATGGCGCTGCTCAGCTCCTCCTGACTCTGGTGTCCTGTAGGATGCATGCCGGCCAGTGCTTGTTCTTGGCCACACGATCCTTCTTGGTCTGAATCCGCTTTGCAAACTGGTCTTCTAAGGGGTTGGTGCCACCGGGAACCTCGATCAGCCATTCCTTGGTGTCATCCCAGGCGCACTGCCACTGGCCACCCACCCCGTCCCACACCAGATTGGTTTTCTTCATGGGATGGATGCCCTTAAGGAGTGTGAGCTGCTGCCAGAGTGTAAGCGGCCCTGGCCGTGGCAGCGGTTTCTCACGTGGCAGGCGTGGGGTGGGCTCGGGCAGCCTGGCCACCAGCTTCTCTTCCACACTCTAGGTGGGCAGCTGCCACAGCTGGTTGATGAGCAGTTGGGTATTGTCCCAGGCCAGGGCCCGCAGCTCTGCCTGGGGCCAGTGGCAGCAGCACAGTGGAAGTGGGGCCCAGTCCAAAGCCAGCAGGTTGTCCAGGTCAAACCCCAGCTCCAGCTCCTGGTGCACCGTGATGCGTTGCCGCTTCTCTGCCTCGTCTTGCTCAGCCTTTGCCAGCAGCGCCTTCATGCTCTGGCCCTCCATGGCTCTGGCTAGGTCCTCTGGCTTTGAGGCAAATAGTTGAAGTTACTTTTCTTCAGAGTGGGGCCCCAAGTCTCAGCTACTCAACCACGTGCGGATGCCCAGATACTCTAACCAGCCTATTAACTACTTTATTAACCACCTTAAGACCCAGGACAGACCACGTGTTACCTACATTGTACCCTGTACCAATTCTGAATAAGACATACTCTAGGGACAATTTCTTCTGACCGTGGTGACAGTACTGAAGGTTTTTTTTTTTTTTTTTTTTTGTTGTTGTTGTTGTTTTTTAGAACTGGTATTCACTCCAGAAGATTGACTTTACATTTTGTAGGCCAGCTATCCCAGACAGAGTAACAGCTGCCCAATAAGTACTTCTCTGCCTACTAGGAATGATGACATTACACTTGGGAGAAAGAAAATAATCTGGCCCTTAAGACCACAAGAGTTGGTTTTGGTTGCCTACCTGGATGTAGAATACAAAGAAAGGTCCCACCTGGTGTCACCATGTTGGGTCACTCTTAAGAGAATAGGAAGAACTAGTGGCAGACGTGTAGTTGAAGTACTTGTGAAATTGAGGAACTTGATTTTGTTCAAGTCCCTTAAATCTGCTTGGAGGTGGCCATGTCCGTTCCTCCTGTGAACTGACTTGTCAGGGATGAGATCTTCCCTTGCATAAGTGTGCCAGCACACAGGGCTGCAAGGCCCACAAAGGACACACAACGGTGTATTAGGAAGTTTCTCAAGCAGAAATTTCTCTCTTCGGCACTTGTGCTTGGCTCACAAAGTGAAAGCTGATGTTTCTCACAATCACACTTCAGCCTTCTCAGGCCTGAGATGATGTTCAAGTCTAGGAAGAAGTCAGACTCAGTTAAGTGTGACTGAGCATGACCAGCCACAGGTGCTCAGTGATATCACATCCTCTGTGATATTCTAACCTGTGGCCATTTGTAAAGCATGGCTTACCTTGTAAGCAGTTCATGAGCATTCGTACCTTTAAACTTTAATTTGATGACATTGATCTCACGGGGCTTCCTTATTTTAAGTTTCGAATAACAATTTAAATATAGAAATTAAAACAGGGATGTCTTTGTAATTCTTAGGACAGTGGAGATAATTTCTGCATAGTGATGGTGTGTTGGACAAAAGGCTGGTCCTCTCTGTTGTGTGGCAAGCCTCTGTGACCATGTCTCCTTCCTGAGTGAAGATGTCCTGAATTCCCTATATTATGCCCCTGTGGAGTGAGGTTTGTCAAACAGTGCAGCAGTATGACTTGGGTGTTTGTGTTATAAACATCTCCTAGTTACAATATCACTTGGAAAGTTCCGGATTTGACTTCAAGATGTGAACTCCGAACATTTTATTATAGGAACTCTCTTAACAACTATTTAAATGTAGATTTGATCATTTCCTCCTCTTTCCTCTTAGGTATTTTAATAAGATATCTGCATAAGGGTTAAGATTATGGACTATGTCCAGCCCAAACCCTCAAACACCTTCTCCAAGTTCAAGCAGGCCCGTCACCTGGTAACTGTTACGTTTTCAGCTACCTTAGTGACTGATTTCTGGTATGTTTAATAGGCAACCCTGATTAATTTCCCTTCTACCATTTAAAAATCTTATAGACAGTTTTTAGATTAAAAACACCAAAAAAACCCCAAAATCACTATCAAGACTGAGTCTAATCTTGAAAATTTTAAGCACAAAAGCTGTAGTGTCAGCTGGTGATTTTCTTCTTGTTTTTCAATCTTGAGAGAATTTGACTCCAAAATAGCTTTCAAAAAGAGATTGTTAAAAAAAGAAGAGGAAAAGAAAAGGAAAGAAAGAAAAAGAAAAAGAAGATTCTCTTTAATTATGATATTGTGTCTCTGTGGGTAGACAGAATCCCTGGGTAAATTTTCTTGTAACATATCTTTTATGGATTCCTTTCTTGTGTTCCAAGTACCTTATCTCATTTTTATCCTCAGAATGATTATTAATGTAAGATTATTTTCTCCATGTTAAAATGGGGAAAAGGGATTAGGAGGCCCACCATTTACTGGTCATAGAGTCAGAAGAGGGAAGGCAGGCACAGCTGTTTTCTAAGCCTATGTTCTTCTTAGCACGAGCTGCTACCCAGTATTTCTCCTGATCTGTGAGTGGGACTTGGCCCCTACAAGGAGAGAACTTGTGTCTGCCAGTTGGCTTTTGGCTTTTCTCTCAGAAGCCTTTCCCTCAAAGGCAGGCTTGTCTCATCTGACCCTGACTGCAGCCTGCCTGGGGCTTCTGGCTGGGCACCTGTACTGTGTGGGGCTCTTGGGTCAGGAGGGCAAGTAAGTGATTCAGCAAGAGAGAAAGAGGAAGTGGAGGAGAGGTCAGGGGCAGGTGGAAGAGGGGGAGGAAAATCAGGTGGCAGCGGAGGCTTGTATCTTATGGCCTACATGATGACACTTGGTTTTCTTGGGCTTGCTGATAAAAATGTTTTCAACAGAATTGGAGAAAAAGTGTGTGGAATCCAGGAGGGGACGGACAGAAAATTTCACAGTCAAGTGGAGTCAAATGGGCTATATTGAAGCAGACAGGGTAAAAGTTTTTTTTTGTTTTTTTCCTTTCCTTTTGATACCAGGGATTGATCTCAAGGGGCACTCAACTTCTGAGCCACATTCGCAGCCCTATTCTGTATTTTATTTAGAGAGACCAGGTCTCACTGAGTTGCTTAGTGCCTCGCTATGTTGCTGAGGCTGGCTTTGGACACTTGATCCTCTTGCCTCAGCCTCCTGAGCCACTGGGATTACAGGTGTGGGCTACTGCTCCTGGCTTGTAAAGGTTTTTTAATAAAGTAAAATAGCTTCCAGTTAGGGCAACAGTATTTCATTTTTCTATTATAATCATTAAAACAAAGGACATTCCTTAAGGTTGATGCAGGGGAAATGGTGTTGTAATGCTGTTGGCTGTATAACATGAGAAAGTGTTTTGTGATTTGGGGATCCAGCCCAGCACTGGGCTGCTGTGACTTTTCTTTTCTTTCTTTATTTTTTTTTAAGAGGAGAAAATGAAAAGATAAAAAGTCTAAGATGAAGAGTGGCAGCTTTTGTACACTTCAGGCCAGTGTGCTGTCTGACATCAGGCAGGGGAAGGGTACTGATCACAGAGTAAAAGGACCTTCTATCATAGATCAATGGCCTGGTGACGGCCCCTTGTTCTTGCAAAAACATGTTCCTGAATCTTTTCTTCTAGTCTCCAGTGGCCTTGAGTCTCTCTCCAAAGGCTTCTCTTCCTCTCTGCCTATTTTCCCAAAAATAACTCTTGGGGTTCTGACCCTGATAAAAGTCATTTTTTCTTCCTAATGATTTCTTGATGTGAAAGGAAGACATTAGTCAGGAAGAGGCAAGGTTGAGGGTTCTTTTGTAGTTATGATGAGGATGCTGGTTTTTGTTAATATTTTATTTGATTTATTGAAACCTAAATAAATTTTTAGAGACATGTAGTTTCCAATTGATTAAAAAGAACATTACAGTCATTAGAAAAAGAAATACAAAAGTCTGACTTTGGTTCAGAATATTATTATTCTATTATAGCAAATAGGAAAATCTTATTCCATTTGCAAAATTTTCATTTTCTCTGCACCTGTCCCTGTAGGGAGACCTACAGCAAGTGTGGGGCTTGCTTGGATAGATGAGCTTTTTTATTTTCTCTTAAATTATGTAATAAATAATACCTAGATTTTTTTTCTTTCAGATAGCCTAAATGAGAATATTTTAAATGATACCATCAAAGTAGATTTTATCTCCTATTTGGTGTTAGGATCACTCCATTCTAATCTGGTACTATTGCAATCCATACATGGTAGACCAGCAAAACATGAATATTCTAATTTTCTTTTCACTTTAGTTTTTACTGGAATAATTTGTGGTTCTTAGTGTTAAGAATATCTCATCACTTCCTTAGTAGAAATAGGCTGTTCGTAGATTTTGTCTTTCCACTTTATTTTGGCTTTTCTTCTCCCTTCCTGTTTGTTGTTAACACTGGAAATCTTGCACTGTGCCAACCTTTTGAAGTATTTTGCATCCCCTTTTGCAATTTGATTGAAAAATACCTATTTAGCAATTTATGAAAGGCCCTCCTCTTGATTGCATGCAGATTTGTATTATATTATGGAGACGTGTTGCTTTTGAACATTTGTTTTTCTTGTTGCTAGGGGATTGCACATAGGGATCCATGTTCCACCAATATATCAAGTCTTTAGTGGCATTATGCAAATGGTATCCAAGAGACTTTGAGGTACTAAACAAGGAATTGGCAAAATTTATGTGAAAAGTGTTAGAGTAAAGATTTTATGCTTTGTGGGCCAGGAGTTCTCTGCTGTCATAGCCTGAACTCTGAAATAGGCAATAACTGAATGTATGGCTACATTCCAATAAAATTGTATTTTCAGGGGATTGGGATATAGCTTAGTGGTAGGGCACATGCTTTGCATGCATGAAATATGGGGTTTAATCCCAGCACTTCAAACAAAACAAAACAACAACAAAACACTCCACGTACAAAAAAGGACTATGGGCTAAACTTGGCCCACAGGCATTAAAATACTTGTGTTAAACCCAAGGTGCTGTTAAACGCATCGAATCTTCATGGGTATCCAGTATGCATGTCATTGTCCTTTCCATAGGCCATATGTTTTACTAGGAACCACACCATTTTTTTCTATGTGGACTTCTTGTAGAATTCCCAAGACTTCAGTTCAGAAAATAAGATTATTTTCTGAATATCCTTTTGTTACTATTAATGAATTTAACATTTTAACATGACTAATGACCTTGTTCATTTGACTAGTATAAAATATCCTAGAATTAGAGGATTTTTAGCCAACAAGAAACACTGCTCTCAAAACTGTTATTTTTTCTGTGATTTTTATAAGTATGAGTGAACTTATAGTTTATAAAATAAATCAGGAAGAAATATCCAAGAAGTTTTTTAAGTGTATAATTTCACTGATTTATTACTTAATATTTTGGTCTAGGTTTTTTTGGTGCCATAAAAATTCAACTTTAAAAATCCATTGAAGTGTTACAAACATATTATATGATTATTATCTAAGGATAGAAAAATACAGTAAAATAAGAAGAGAATCATATCCTCCCCAATAATGCCATTTAGATGTGATATCCTTGAGAGAAGGGTCTGTTCCCCCTGACTTCAGTTCGTTTTCCTTTTTTTATTTAATTCTAAATTTTTTTTTGGAGGGGGGCAGGGTTCTGGATCAATCCCAGGGCATACTCTGCCAGTGAGCCATGTCCCAGGCTCCCTATTCATTCTTTTTTTTTTAATTATATTTTTTTGTAGTTGTGTTTGGGCAGCATGCCTTTGTTCTATTTATTTATTTTTATGTGGTGCTGAGGATCGAACCCAGTGCCTTACACATGTTAGGCAAGCGCTCTGCCACTGAGCTACAGCGCCTCTCCGTTCATTCTGGAACTCACTCTGCAGTGATTTTTCTCTTCCAGCATGCCTCCAAAATTGTTTTCCCAAAAGTTACCACTGATTTTCACTGTAGTAAATCTAGTCTAGGTATAATCGTTTTACATCTACTCATTGAACAATGAAAACACATCCCCTTGAATTCCAAAATCCCCAAGCTGCTTGAGGGGGTTAGACTCCATGCAAAGACGGTGCAAAATGAGGCGCTTTTCTCTTCCACAACCACACCCAAATGTATACACACCCACAACCCTCACCAAATCATTGGAGTACAACAGAGAATAAAAGGAGACAATGCAAAACCAAGAACAGTGTCACTGAAGGGGGAAGGAACGCTGTCGCCTTTCACCCAGGTCCTCCCATTGCCCCAGCGGGAGCAGTTTGTCACGATAGTGGGAAAACGCCCGGTTCTCTTTTTTCCCCTTGGAGATCAGCGAGGAGAGAGGAATGAAAACCCAGCATCCTGCTCTTCGGGGTCTGCTTTCTGTCCAGTGACAGGGAGCACAGGTGGCACACTTTGGATAGCTGGGGAGGGCGGAAAACAGGGAACTTGGCAGTTCGTCCTGCAGTACTCAGGACATACACTAGGTGGAGGAAGAGGCTCTGCGCTTCTGGACCCATAGAAGGCGAGAGCAGCTCTGCCTGGAAAGTCAAAGGACAAGCCCAGAGAGGGCGCCTCCCCAGAAAGGATGCCCGGCCCTGGGCTATCTAGCTGGGCTCACAGGTGAGGGCCTTGCCCTGTGTGAAGCCACCCGTGAGAGAAGAGATCCACACTGAAATTCTCAGCCACAGACACACCAGTTTAAGAAGCACTCCAAGACCACGCAGAAGACAGAGCCATCTTATTGTACAAAACAAAATAAAAAACCCAATAAAAACAATATAAAACAAAAAACCCTGAGGACTTAAAATATGAGGCTTCTTGGTATTTGTGTTAATAAATAATGACCCAAACACTTTAATTTTTTAAGTACTTAGAAGTATTATAATGAAAAGTGAATGCTGTAGGAAATCCCATGTCAAGGATAAATCTATTCAAAACTGAAAATACAAAGGATCACTAAATTTGTGGCTCTCAATCTTTTGTGGGTTTTTGTTATTGTTGGGTTTTTTTTGGTGTGTGTTTGTTTGTTTCTGTGGTATTGGGGATGGAAGCCACGGTGCTCTAACTCTAAGCTACTTACCTAATCCTTGCCCTTTGGAAAAAATGTTTAGTTTTGACTTAGGGTCTTGCTCAGTTGCCCAGGCTCTCTCTGCCAGTGCGGTTCTCCTCCCTGTGTGCTGAGATTACAGGCTCGGGCCACCGTGCCAGTGTCTCAATTTCATTAAGGGGAAAAAGAAGGCAAGTAAAACTGCACTGTTTGTAAAGAGAAAGCAAAATAGTTAGAACTGGAAGCAGTATTTTTAAAAAAATAGAATTATAAGAGAAAACAGTTTGCAATTACTAGCTATTTATTTAAGAATCAAGAGGGAGGATGATTTCTTTTGGGGGGAGGGGTACGGGGATTGAACTCAGAGACACTAGACCACTGAGCCACATCCCCAGCTCTATTTTGTATTTCATTTAGAGACAGGGTCTCACTGAGTTGCTTAGTGTCTCGATTTTGCTGAGGCTGGCTTTGAACTCTCAATCCTCCTGCCTCAGCCTCCTGAGTTGCTGGGATTATAGGCGTGCACCACCATGCCCAGCGGGAGGGTGATTTTAAAAATTCATTTATTTATTTATTTATTCTAATTAGGTATATGTGACTGCAGAATGAATCTTGATTCAATGTACACAATTGCAGTGTGACTTTTTATGCCTCTGGTTGTACATGATGTAGCCTTGCACCATATGTGCAGTCATACATGTACCTAGGGAAATGATATCCATTTCATTCCACCATTTTTCTTGCCCCCATCCACCCTCCCTCCCCATTTGCCCAAAATTTCTCCATTCTTTCCATGCCCCCCCCATTATGGATCATCATTCACTTATCAGAGAGAACAGTCAGCTTTTGGTTTTGGGGGATTGGCTTATTTCACTTATCATGCTATTCTACAACTCCATCCATTTACCTGAAAATGCCATAATTTTATTTTTAATACTGAGTAATATTCCATTGTGTATATATACTGCAGTTTCTTTATCCATTTACCTTTTGAAGGGCAACTAGGTTGGTTCCACAGTTTAGCTATTATGAATTGAGCTGCTATAAACACTGATGCGGCTGTGTTACTATAGTATTCCAATTTTAAGTCCTTTGGGTATAGACTGAGAAGTGAGATAGCTGGGTCAAATGGTGGTTCCATTCCAAGTTTTCCTAAGGAATCTCCATACTACTTTCCAGATTGGTTGCACCAATTTGCAGTCCCACCAACAATGAATAAGTGTATCTTTTCCCCCTCAGGGAGGATGATTTTTCAATAAAATTTCATTCCAATGAAAAAAGTCAGTAAATGACAAACATGAGTGGGTGAATTATCATGCCACCAACGGGACTATCAGCTACCATTATAAAGGCAAGGGACCACAAAGGTTGGGAATAGTTCTGTTCTAGCTAACATTAAACACCAGATCATTAGATACTGGCTTAAGGAGTTTAAGAATATTCTGGATCATGAGGATCTAACATGGAACTCTCAATGTGTCATTTAATTAATGTGGAAAAACACAACTACTAAAACCTCAAAAATGGTGCAAAATTGTCAAATGAATGGAAAAAACGAATTAGGATATTTGCAAAGAGAATCTATCAAACAAGAAAATATATACTAAAGAAATAAGTCCAGAAGAGGAAGAGATACCTTCTCAGAGACTTCAACTCGAATCAACAGTTTAAAAGATGAAAAATCTGGGGGAAAATCTCAATAGATACGGGGAAGAAAATTTGTGTGTTTCTAATCAAAACAATAGTGGAAGTATGAAGGAATGACTTGACTAGAACAAGCACCATCTCTGAAACCAATCTGGAAAGCAGTATGGAGATTCCTTAGAAATTCATTAGAAAACTTGGAACGGAACCACCATTTGACCCAGCTATCCCACTTCTGAGTCTATACCCAAAGGACTTAAAATTGGCATACTATAGTAACACAGCCACATCTCTGAAAAGCCAGGAGACAATGCCATTTTTAGACAACAAAACACTAGTAACATTTCAAATAAAATCTTCGACCTACTAGGCAGGTGCAGTGGTGCACGCCTGCAATCCCAGTGGCTCTGGAGGCTGAGATAGGAGAATCGGGATTTCAAAGCCAACCTTAGCAAAAATGAGGTGCTAAGCAACTCAGTGAGACTCTGTCTCTAAATAAAATACAAAATAGGGCCGGGGATGTGGCTCAGTGGCTGAGTGACCCTGAGTTCAATCCCTGGTACCAAAAAAAAAAAAGAAATCTTGAACCTGAAGCTGGCTAGCTATAGCTGGTACTAGTCAGCCATCAATAATCATTGTTTAAATTACTATCTAAATAGTAAGTAGATTTATTTAATTAAATAATTTAAAAGGAAAGGAGGTCAATAGCATATGTACTAGAAAAGATTGGAAAAAAATTTTTATTATTATTAATCTTGGAATTGTTCACTTAGGAAACCTGAGACTTGTAAAAACTGTCAGCATATTTTAAAACTGTAATGGGCTATGAATAAGAGGTAAATGTAGGACACAACAGGTTTATTCATATTAGGCATTGTTGATCATTGTGGCTGTCATCTCCAATCTGTTGCAGACAATAAAACACATAAAGAATCCCTCAAAAATATATAGTGCTGGATTTGACGTACAGGTACTAATTTGTTGACCCTTGTGCCATATCCATGTTGTTGATAATACAGCAAGTCTTTTAAAAGGTATCCTGCATTTCTGTATTTTTGTTTCCTAAAGATAATATATTTCATTGTACACCATACCGTGTCTTTCAGCAGTGAGTTTGCATATAATTTTCAAAAAATCAGTTTGTAAATTGACATTATTTTCTGAGTTTTTCCTTTTATTTTTGTTGTTGAATTCAGTATTTCTACATGACTAATCTGCATATTCAAATAGTATGAAATATCCTAGAATTATCTGACTTGCTTCTTTGCAAGAAACACTCCTTGAAATGTCTATTCTTTCTGTGTTCTTTAATTGTAAGCATGAACAAAATGAAAGTCAGCTTATGTAACATATAGTTGAGAATATACAAGGGGCCTTTTAGTTTTGTTATCTTTTTGATTTATGATCTAAAACCTTGGTCTAATCTGGTTTTAGTGCCACATGTATGCAATGTTAAAAATCCTTAAAGTATTAAAAATATGCTATATAGCCCTTATATGAAGATTAAAAAATATAAACATGAGCAAAACCAGATTAGCCCCAATTATGTCCTTTGGCTCTGATGGCCCTGAAAGAAGGTCCTGGGATCTGTTCATTTCCAGCCCTGAAAAAAAATAAGAAAACAAACCAAACCAAAACAAAAGAGCCATCACAAATAGTGTAGAAGTAAATATTGCCAAGCAAATACTTAAAAGAAAAAACAAAAGTGAGTAAAGTAGACTCATGAAGGGTATTGAAATACAGCGTCTGTCATAAAGAGGATAAGGGCACTCTGTGGCTGTGAATTGTCACCAAAGATTCTTTGCTCAGTTGCAAATATGCCATTAAAGGAAGCCAGGGAGGCTTGGGTGTTTTACAGGAAGGGCCTTCAGGAACTCGGGTTACAGACCTAGGACTGCAGAGAACAGCTACGTTTCTAACACCTAATCCACCTTACTAGTGTACCCTGGATTCTGGGCAGACAGATGGTGTACATTCACAATACAATTTGATAGAATTTAGAAACATGCCTAAAACATGTGGCTTATTACAGAAGAAAAAAACTAATTTTTAATTACGAGCATCCAAAAGTCAAGTGGGAAAGCTGTGATCCAACCCAGTGCTTGTCACACTTAATCTGTTCCCTATAAAAACATTCACCTCTTGGTTTTACGGTTCACTTCTTTTATGCTTCATTGACATATGTCTCCAAATTGTATAGAATTGTATGTCAGACTGTGCATTCACAACTAACACAGTTTTTACACAGTGAAAAGGAGTAAAATGTTTTATTATCCTTTTCTTTCTTAGGAGAAAAACAAATGTTTGAGACAGTGGCAAAGTCTCGCAGGGATTAAACTGGGTGAGGCTGGTTCAAGGCAGCATGCTCCAGTTTTGCACAATAGCTAGGGACCAGTCACCACCAGCGAAGATGCCACTAATAGCCATGGACAGCCACTGTCCTACACTGGGGACCTAGGGGTCACCAGAACTGAGGGGATTTTCAGCCCAGACAAGTAGCCTGGGAGGGAGGGAGCCAGCACCTGTGGGCATGCAGGGAAGCAGAGTAGGTGAGGGCAGGAGGAGGTTAGTGCAGGTGCTAAACTTCTGAATAAGAAAGGTACCTGGCCCAACTTTTAGGGCTCCTGGCCTGAAGTGCAGGGGCATGAGCTCACATCGCTCTCTGGCAATGAACTGAGGTAGTGTTGGGCAAAGGAGGACTGAGTATTTTGTCCCTGCTGGTTTGTTCTTTCCAACATTGTGTTGGCATTAGAAAACTCTAGTCATAGCATTTTAGGGATTTCAGAATAAAAGCTGATGCCTTTGCAGGTTCTGTTGCCTGGCCAGCATCAGAACCGACAGCCTGCAGGCTGCTAGGGGGGACATTTATAGCCTGACTCTCATAGCCCTTACAGGGTCTGAAGAGCAGATTAGAGCTGTTGGACACCCACACTGGCAAACAGCCACCAGACCTCTTCCTCCTGAAGGCTGCCTCCCTAAAGGTGTTGTTCTGGGCGATTCCGCTTCCCTAGGGTGGTCCTTGCTCACTACGGTGGGCTGGGGTGTGGGCTGTGGGTGTGATTGCCTGCTTTCTCCTTCCTGGGCACCAGGCTCCCTTTGTGTGTGTGTGTGTGGGGGGGGTGTCACTCAAGGCTCCAGGAGGGTGCCCAGGCAGGAGCCCCAGGTTCCCTGGCTCTGTAGCAGTGAGGCTCCAGGTGGCTGCCAGGGAAAGAAGAGGCAGGGTGCAGGCCCAGGGCTAGGGGGCTGCTGAAATAAACCCCTGGGACTTGAAGACGTGGAGCGAGTGGACAGGTGCCAGGGAACAAAGTGAGGGAGGGTGGGGGTAGAAAGCTCATCCCAACAGGTAGGGCTCAATGCCGCAGCCTGGCTGGGCACAAATCACGAGCCACTGAAGCAGGAACGAACCTTATTTCTGAACTCCACCAGCACATTCCACACACCCTCCCTGGGAATTCTCCCCAACGCCACCCACGCGGTTCCTTCCCCATGCGGCTCCTCCAGGAACCACCAACCGGAAATCCCTCCTCCCGCACTTCCCCAACCAAAGGGAACTCTCCGGGAATCCCTGCTCCAAAGTAGCAGGCCGAGGCGGACAGCAGGGGTCTAATATACACAGCTTAACATAACCATTATCATCTCAATGGCTTGCTGGAGTCACCTCTCAACCACTCCGTTCTGGCAAAAATGCCTTGCGTCATTTGGACTCGGCTATGGCTCTCAGCAGCCCAGATGGGGCTGAGACTTGCTGCTGCCCAAGCCTATCAACTGCTCAAGGGGCAATCAGAGAGAAAGATGAGGAAGAAGAAGAAGAAGAGGAGAATGACTGTAGGGCAGGTAGGCTGGGATGTTGGGATCTGGAAAGCAGCTTAAAATGGTACTTTTTCCATATACCTATATGCTTATCCAATGACATTGTTTTTGAGTTTATCCAATGATAAGCAAACAATAGAAACATGGATTTAGGCAACTCCAGACCAGCTTTTCTTTTTTTTTTCTTTGACTTTTCTTTTTTTAAATTGATTTTATTACTTTTTTAAAATACACGACAATAGTGGAATGCATTACAATCCTTATTACACATGTAGAGCACAGTATCTCTGTATATAAAGTATGTTCATGTCAATTTACGCCATTATACATGTACCTTTTTTGCATTACAATTCTTAATACACATATATACCACAATTTTTCATATCTCTGTTTGAGATAACTGGGTCAAATGGTGGTTGCATTACAAGTTTTCTGAGGAATCTCCATCCTGCTTTCCAGAGTGGTCGCACCAGTTTGCAGTCCCACCAGAAATGTATGAGTGTACCTTTTTCCTCACATCCTCACCAACATTTATTGTTGCTTGTATTCTTAATAATTGCCATTTTGACTAGAGTGAGATGAAATCTCAGTGTAATTTTAATTTGCATTTCTCTAATTGCTAGTTATGTTGAACATTTTTTCATATATTTGTTGACAGATTGTATTTCTTCTGCTGTGAAGTGTCTGTTCAGTTCCTTTGTCCATTTATGATGTGGGTTATTTGTGGTATTTTTTGTTGTTGTTGTTAAGTGTTTTGAGTTCTTTATATATCTTGGAGATTAATGCTCTATCTGAGGTGCCGGTATCAAAGATTTTCTCCCATTCGGTGGGCTCTCTCTTCATGTCATTGTTTCCCTTTGCTAAGAAAATTTTAGTTTGATGCTATCCCATTTATTGATTCTTGATTTGACTTCTTGTGCTTTACAGGTCTTGTTGAAGAAGTCAGTTCCTAAGCCGATGTAATGGAGAATTGGGCCTACTTTTTCTTCTAGTAGGCACAGGGTCTCTGGTCTAATGCCTAGGTCCTTGATCCACTTAGTTTTGTGCAAGGTGAGAGATGGGGGTTTAATTTCATTTTGCTATATATGGATTTCCAGTTTTCCTGACACAATTTGTTGAAGAAAAAAAAAAACTTTAAAGATATTTTCTCTAATGTATGTTTACAGTGCCTTTGTCTAGCATAAGATAACGGTATTTGTATGAATTTGTCTGTGTCTTCTATTCTGTACCATTGATCTTCATGTCTGTTTTGGTGCCAATACCATGCCATTTTTCTATTCGCATAATTCAAGTTCTGGTATTGTGATGCCTTCTTCTTTGCTTTTCTCACTAAGGATTGTTTTGGCTATTCCGGGCCTTTTATTTTTACAAATGAATTTCATGTCTACTTTTTCTATTTCTATGAAGAACATCAATGGAATTTTAATAGGAATTGTATTGAGTCTGTATAGTGCCTTTGGTAGTGTGGCCATTTCTACAATATTAATTCTGCCTATCCAAGAACGTGAGTGGTCTTTTCATCTTCTAAGGTCATCTGCAATTTCTTTCTTTAGTGTTCTGTAGTTTTCATTGTAGAAGTATTTCACTTTTTTTTTGGTGTTAGATTCATTCCCAAACATTTTATTTTTTTCTTTGAGGCTAATTTATCTTCTAGTCAATTCATCATTGATGCAATTGATTTATGAGTATTAATTTTGTATCTTGGTACTTTGCTGAATTTGTGAGTTCTAAAAGTTTTCTGGTGGAGTTACATGTCTTCTAAATATAAAATCATGTTGTCAACAAATAGGTATAGTTTGATTTCTTCTTTTCCTATTCATATTCCCTTAATTTCTTTCTTTTGATTGCTCTGGCTAGGGTTTCCAGGACTATGTTGAATAAAAGTGGTGAAAGAAGGCATCCTTATCTTATTCCAGTTTTCATAGGGAATACTTTCAATTTTTCTTCATGTTGGCCTTGGGTTTAGCATATATAGCTTTTACAATGATATGTTCCTATTATCCCTAGTTTTTTCTATCATGCTGTATTTTGTCAGATGCTTTTTCTGCATCTTTTGAAATAATCATGTGATTCTTCTTTAAGTCTATTGATGTGAATTATGTTGATTTCCATACATTGAACCAACCTTGCATCCATGGGATGAACACCACTTGATCATGGAACTTCCATTTTAATATGTTTTTGTATGTGATTTGCCAGTATTTTACTAAGAATTTTTCCCTCTATGTTCATCAGGGATATTCATCTGAAGTTTTCTTTCCTTGATGCATTTTTGTCTGGGTTTGGTAACAGGGTGATACTACCTCATAGAATAAGTTGGGAAGGGTTCCCTCTTTTTCTATTTCATGAAGTAATTTGAGGATGATTGGTGTTGGTTCCTCTTTGAAGGTTTGGTAGAACTTGGCTGAGAATCTGTCCAGCCCTGGGCTTTTCTTTGTTGGTAGGGTTTTGATGATGTCTTCAATTTCACTGCTTGAAATTGATCTGTTTAAATTATCTATGTTCTCCTGATTCAAATTGGGTGGGTCATATGTCTCTAGAAATTTGTCAATATCTTCATGATTTTCTATTTTTTTGGTATATAAATTTTTAAAATAGTTTTTGATTGTTATCTGTATTTCAGTAGTGCTTGTTGTGATCCTGTTCCTTTTTCATCAAAACTTTTAGTAATTTGAAATTTTATTTTTTTTAAAGAACCAACTTATTGTTTTGTTAATTTTTTTTTGGAGAGTTTGTTTTCAATTTCATTAATTTCAGGTCTGATTTTTATTATTTCTTCTGTTACTTTTGGTGCTGATTTGTTCTTTTTCTAGGACTTTTGAGATGTAATTTCAGGTTATTTGTTGACTTCTTATTCTTTTAATGAATAAGGTCAATGCTTAGAACTGCCTTCACAGTATTCCAGAGATTTTGATCTATTGTATCACTGTTCTCATTTACCTCTAAGTTTTTTTTTTTCCATCCCTGATTTCTTCTTCTATCCATTGGACATTTAATAGTGTAATAGTTTCCTGGTATTAGAGTAGCTTCTATTTTTTATTCATCATTGATTTCTAATTTCATTCCATCATGATCTGATAGAATGCAAGGTATTTTTTTTTTTTTTTGTATTTGCTAGGAGTTGTTTTGTGGGCTAAGAAACACGAAGACAGATTTTCTAACTGAATGTGCTAAACTTCTCTGGAGACCTGCTGGAACCCAGGGGGATGTGGAAGGGGAAGAAAAGGAGAGACAGGGAGATTTACAGAGACCATTTTAAGAGGGTTCTCTTGGAGACCAGCCATTCAGCATCCTGATGTTGCTGTCTACTTTAAACCCAGTCGTGGGTCTCTGGCATCTGGAAGACTGCGGGGGCAGTTGCCCTAGCCAAGGTCAGAACCTGACCTTCCCCTGGGGCCTCCTCCCAGTGTGCTTCCCCATCACGCACGTAGGAAACTTCAGCTCGGGGAGGGCACCCCTGCCTGGGAGTGGGTATCTCCTGGAGCCGAGGGAGAGCTGAGCCAACAGAGCCTCTTTCTTGTCCTGGGGGTTCAGCCCTGGCGCCGTAGGGGACTTCCTGGCCTTCCATGGCGGGTGCAGCATGGATGGAGAATCTCTAGCATGGTTTCTGGCCAACCTAGGATGCTCTAACCCAGCAGCCCCAATGAGCGGTCCGATAACACGCTACCCTGATGGTCAGACAGAGCCCTGGAAACAGCAGGGCTTGAGGTTAGGGACCCCCAGTGGCCAGCCACAACTGTCGGGTGCTGCAGGGCCGCCTTGTTGGTGCTGAACTTGGGTGAAGCTTGACTGGCCTTCCAGGAGCTCAGGGTGGTCCTCTCCTGTACCACGTTCCATAGTATGTGGACTGGCACCAGGAGGCTTAGGCTCCTTCCAGCCCCAGCTCTGGCGCCATCACAAGCTGGGCTTCGTGAAGCTGAGGGCGAGCTCTCCATCTACAGCTGATGATCTACAGGGACCTGTGGGCGCCCACCTCCACTCCAGCTCTCAGCGCCTCCACCTCCACTGGGCAGCGGAGCTCGGCGCTGGCTGGAGCGCAAGCGACCGACCCCCAGGTGCCGGGTCACTCCTGGCCAGGCACATCAGGTCCTGCCCAAAGGTTGGGGAGCCAGGAACGCACTTGCGTTTAGCAGTGTTGCTTGGCAACCACTATTCCACCTTTGGCAGTTACCTAACCGCCCAACTGCCTGTTCCCAAGCTGGGGACTGACCTATAAACTCCGGCATGGGTTCGGAAAACGGAGACAAGCCCCGTGGGAGCAAAGGCAGTAAAGGGGCCTCGGAGAGACGAGGATGTACGCAGCCTTGATGGATTTTCTTGACTTCAGCCTCGGGAGTAGGGTTTTGGGATATAACCCTATAGGCAAGATCCACAAGGCTGCAAGAAATGGAAATGTAGCCCAAGTGAGACGTCTGCTCTGTCGGGGAAGTTACATTGATGACGCAGACAAGAAGGACAGGTACATAGAGCCCGGAGGGCAGGGACCCCAGGGGCAAGGGGCCAACCGGGGAAGCGGGACTCATGAGGCAGAACTCTGCGCCATCCAGGCTGCGTCCAGGGGGACAGAGCAGAAGGGAGTCCAGTTCTCCTTCCACCCGATGCTGGGCTTTTATGCCTCACGGACCGGACAGCTGGGACCTGCAAACCTCGGAGCTCAGGTCCTCTTAATGAGCTGCAAAACTTCAGCTGCTTTCCCAGCAGCTTACAACCCCCCCTATAGAGCGGCTGATTGACTGTTTAAGAGCGATTTAACTCACAAAATTAAGTACACACAGCCGTTTATTGTTAATGCACACATTTTAAAAAGCAAGTTATATACATAGTAGAAAAGTGTATTCTGAGAAAAATATTTTTTCCAACTGGAAGATTTTTCCAGTGCAGCCCAATATCCATTTGCATTAGTGTACACCTATGTCCTTGTTCTCTACGGAGGGGCCTCAGGGGGACTCTTTGAAGTGGGAAGATGGCTCCGCCGGCTTTCTAATGGTCATGTTTAAAGTTATTTCACACTAGTGTATTTAGGGGTGCCACTTCCACTCCTCAAGATATTTTACTTATTTCTCACGCTTCACTAATTCCTTGACTTCTGAAGTGTCACTTTGTGTCATCTTGGTCAGCCAACCATCTTCATGACAAGATGTTGACGAGTACTCCATTAACTTCAGTCACTTCCGAGAGAGTGGAACAGAGTGTACGGCAGCTTCCACTTTCCAAAGCACCACACACATCACGTCGTCCTGTTTCCACTTGTCACCACTGCAGGCTACCGCAAGCAACTTCTGCCAAAGCTTCCCGTGAAAAATTGCCGATTCGGACTGTTCGGATACCCTTTCCTGTGGTTATCCAGTCCCGCTTCTCTATTTAGGCAGCGTCCCAGCGACCCACCAAGGCCGCAGGGGCAGCACAGGGAGGGCAGAGGGCATCACAGGCTGCTTGCAGCCGCCCTAATGCCTCTCATCCTGCCTTGTTCTCAAGGGACCAGGGTAGCCAAGAAGGGCCTGGGCCCTGCTGTGATTTTTAAAAAATATCTATATTTTTTAGTTGTAGAAGGATACAATACTTTTATTTTATTTATTTTTATGAAGTGCTAAAGATCGAACCCAGTGCCTCAAACGTGCTTGGCAAGCTCTCCACCACCCAACCACAACTCCAGCTTTGGTGTGATGGTTTTGAATAAGAATACTCATGATCCCCAAAGTGTGAGCTCTTTCTATGATGACCAATTTTTGTTTGCCAATAAGGATATCAGAGTTTTAACATTTTGAGACATTTCAGTCTTTTAGGGTTGTGACAACACAAAGAAAATGTTTGTAATAAAGACTTGTCCTTCTGGGTATCAAAATACACAATTAATTTTTACAAATTATGTGTTTGCCAACAGATGAAAAGGATGGGGGTGGTGGTGGAACAGAACAAAAACCCAGAAACACCCAAATCTCTGCAAGTATTTGGTATGTGCTGCTGGTGACATTTCATATTAGTAGGAGACAAATTATTCATGAGTGAAATGCCTGTTTGTTGTTTGGAGAAAACTAGACTTTTATGTCACAAAAGTGATTCCCTGATTGAATATAGATGATTAATTTTAATACAAAATGAGAAAAATGCCTGAAGAAAACACAAATGCCTCTTTATACATTTTATGTTGACAAAGACCTACCTAAACTGAAAAGAAGTCTTTCTCTCTCTCTCTCTCTCTTTCTCTCTCTCTCTCTCTTTCTCTCCACCCCG
>NW_025999946.1:1792801-1801760 GCF_001458135.2 Marmota marmota marmota
GTAGTAGTATATTTCTGTTTCCAGGGATTGGTATACATGCTGAATAAATAATAGCATTACTTGGAAAAATTTAGTTAGAAGAAACAATGATGGAAAACAGGGTATAGGTCTTATGTTGCATTCTTAGAAATTAGTTTTGGGGGCTTCCTAAACTTGTCCATTGTAAACAAAGCCCACAATTCTCAACCCCAGTCTAGGCCCATTATTTCAAATAAATAAATAAATACACCCCCCCCCCCACACACACACACTTTAATGCTAGGTATTGAACCCCTGGCCTGGACCTTGCTATGTATGTTCTCTACCATTGAGCTGAACTCCCAACCCCTGATCTCTAATTTCAAATTGGGCAAAGTAATCTTTTCCTAATGCACAAGTGACCTACGAACATAGGAAAAAATATTTAGTGTCCCTGGTAAAAGAAGGAATTTAAGTTCAACGAGGAATAATTTTTAGCTACAGAATTTGTGAGGATGGAGAGCAGTAATACTAATGCTGCTGCTTAAGGTTTGGGTTGTTTTGACTTCTCAAATGGTGATCTGATAGTGACTACTGTACCACACTGAAAAATGTATGTGTCTTCACCCATCAATTCCATTGTGCTAAATACCTTTAGGAAATAATAAGAGATACATACGGTTTGTTTTTCTCAGCACTTCTTAAAATAGCAAAGTATTTTAAGAATTGGATACTTATGCATTTTGAGAGGGTGCTTTATGAACTCTGAACAAATCCCCTTCCTAGGACCCCTCTACATTATGCCTGTGCCTACGGCCAGCCAGAAGTGGTGACACTTCTAATAAAGATGAACTGCAGCCTTCAGCTCTGTGACAGTGACGGCAACACACAGCTGATGAAGGTAGATGTAGCCTGGGATTTCTGCAGGGAATGAATTTATTTGAAATGCTTAGAATAATAATGATTTAATAATTGAAAACTGTGGAATGCCTGCCTTTATTCCTGAAATTTACAATCTATTTCTTGGTACCAAACCAACAGGCTATAGAACACAAGCAAGAGGAGTGTGCAACAATTCTTTTAGAAAATGGTGTTGATCCAAACATTCAGAACAAAAATGGCGCAACTCCTCTCCACTGGGCCGTCTTTTGTAGGAGCACTTCAATGGCGGAAAAACTGCTTTCATTTAATGCAAATATTGATGCCCAGAGCAAGGTATCATCAACCACCTTTATTTCTAAAATATTTGAAATACATTTGTTTAAACAGTGACTTACTTCAGTGCATGTTGACTATAAGCAGGATTTTCTTGATTAGAACCATAGCAAATGTTGAAACTTTTTTTTTATAGCTCATGGATATATTTAGTGTGCTTCTATCAATTGAGTCAGTGTTTAAAATTTGTGAAACTCATGCATAAATCTAGATTTCAAGCTTCTTCTGAAGACCCAAATGAAGTCACCCTTGAGCCCACGTTAGTGCGCATTGTGCTCTGCAAAAAGTGTCCTCTTCATCCGAGGCGTGCGTGTTCTCCAGTTTGCTGTTAGCAAGCTGCAGCATTCACTCAGATCTATGATGGAGATTTATAATACATTTTGATTTAAGATTTCAAAGAGGCATGATAGTTTCTATTATCTTACAAAAGAATATGGCCTATATAATATATTAATCTCTGAAATAGGATTGAATTTTAGAATTTAGAAATTGGCATTTTTAAAACCTTTTCCTTATGTATACTATAAAAGCCATATTCCCCTTAGAATTTCCATAAACCTGATTAAGTTTCTTATTGTTAGAGGTGGATAGGTTTTGCAGATTGCAAGCAGAATTATATCTTTCTCTTCAGCCTTGTTCTGTAAAAATGCAAGTAAGCGATTTAGTGTTTTCCTTGATGCCAAAAATAATCCATGTAAATCAGTATAATACTTTTGTTGGTATACAAAGTTTCTGAATTATATTTTGCCTAAAATTATCAATAACTTTTCACCACAATTAAAATGAAACCAGAATGAAAAAGAATTTTATTATCATCATAAGTGAAAATACATTTTGTATTCAGGTTCCTAACATATAAGATAATTATCTTTCATCATATAATAGGAGATAACCCAGGAACCAATTGGGAATAATAACCCAGGAACCAATTGGCAATCAAAGTTCATTTGAAGCCTCTTTCTTTTAATTCAGAGCCCATTTTCTTAGTGACCCATGTGGAGCAGGAGTGCTGACATTGGTGTCTGGGATCCTGACACCAAATAGAAGAGAATCCAGAGGGTTTGTGTAGCATGGAGGCATCTCCCATGTTTTTGGAAAGCTCTCAGAACTGCTTCTCCCTGATGCTCTGATTCTCCAAATGCAAATGTCCATTATGAAAAAGAATTTTCAAGTAGGTATTAGCAATAGTAAATAGATTTCTTTAATACTGGACACAATTTGAATCAAGGGATATTTCTGATCACATTTGGTATTTCTGGGAATGTAGATACTCTTTGGAGTATAGATTGATAAACTCTGCTCTAGAGAGATAGATTTAGCTCATTGAGTCAATAAAATACTTAAATCCTTTACTACTACATTTTTGGGGTTGGGTCTATTGAGATAAAAGATACAGTCCCTGTCCTCAAGAAGCTCTTGGTTTAGATGGGGTGGGGATCATATAGCTCCAAGACACCACGATAAAGGCTGCAACAGAGGCAAAGACTCCTGGAGGCAGTAGACGTTTTCTGCAAGTTTGGGAGATGACAGAGTTCATGGGGCCATTGTAGGCAGAGAAGGGCATCTCAAGGTGAAGGAGCAGCACAGGTGGAAACACACTGGGGTGAGAACAAAGAGGCTACTCTTAATTTACTTCATGTGTGTCTGTGTTCATATGGTGCTTTTATAAGACTTGCAGTTCAGTTGAAAAATAAGCAATTTTTCTTATACTGTTTTCCAGTATGGAGACACACCACTTTTACTTGCTCTACAGTACAACAAACTGCAAATGGCAGAATTTTTAATCCAGAAGAAAGCAAATATACATATAGTTGACAAGGAAGGAAGGTAAAGTAGTTTGTTGTTTTTTTTTTAAAAAAAACTTTAATGGTGTAGTAACAATTACTCAAGGCAAAAATGTTAAATAGATAGTAAGGGGAGAGGCTGGGGTTGTGGCTCAGTAATAGAGCACTTGCCTAGTACATGTTAGGCACTGGGTTCGATTCTTAGCACTACAAAAATTAAAAAAATAGCAAGGGGAATATTAACATGATTATTGAGATAATACATCCAACTTTTAGGTAGAAATGCAATTATTCAGACTGAGCAATACAAATAAGAGTATGTCATGTGATTCATGCCCTTATAATTATTGGCTGATGTTTGTTATCTGATTTTGTTGGTCACATGATCTAATGTTAGTTAATGGAATTTCATAGTAGTTTTATAATGTATGGACTTTTAGTTTGATTTTTGATTCATTATTGAACTTCTTAACCTTTATGTTGTATTTAACTTCTTCTTCTTATATAATTTTCCTTTAAAAATGCTACATGGAGCAAAAGTTGGCATTTTGTCATTTGACTCTAGGTTTTAAATTCCTTTCTTTGCTGAGTATTGATGTTAGGTTATTCCTAAGTGAGCACTGGTTGCTGTTGCCAGATGTTGCTTATTTCCTAATGTATTTTGATGATTTTATTTTAATTGGCATGGGAAG
Source organism: Marmota marmota marmota (assembly GCF_001458135.2). Classification (NCBI taxonomy): domain Eukaryota; kingdom Metazoa; phylum Chordata; class Mammalia; order Rodentia; family Sciuridae; genus Marmota; species Marmota marmota. The sequence goes on from NW_025999946.1 coordinate 1,796,451, forward strand.
GGGGAGGAAAGATAGCTTTAATGGGATAAATGTTTCCTTTAATAAAGATAGGACTGGGGGGTGACAGATACAGAGATTGGCTTAAGATTCAAAGACACCTGGGTTGCATTCCAAGCTTTCATAGTTGCAAAGTGAGTCACCTTGGAAACAATACTTACCACTAAATATGTTTGCTGATATGAAAAAGAGGATAATAGCTGCTTGAAGATTACACACATAGCTGGAGTTCAGCACCTAGCAAACACTTATCAGTGTCCTTAACTGAAGCAACAGTGATCAGCACCAGCATTATTATTGTTTTAAGCCTGCAGATAACTTTTACTTGCTTGACCTTTAGCTGACTGTGAGTTACAGTATATTACATCAGACTAAAAAAGAAATGGAACATTCTTCATTGAAATCTTTACTCACTATGGATAAATGATCTCATTGTGGTTCTCATCCATCAGAGGGTTTTGTTAATTTTCCCCCTTTGGACAAGAGGTTTCTTTTTTCCTTTTAGACTTAGAGATGATTTGCAAAGATGGACACTTGATCTCCCAAGATGTTTATGTATGTTAGTATATGTAAAGCAAGCTATTTAAATGGTAAAATATATCAAATTAACTCTTTAAATAGCTTTACTAAAATGCCTGAGTTATCTCTCCATTATTTTAGAACAACTCTCATGTTTGCTGTGAAACATAAAGCAAAAAATATAGTCAAGCTGCTTCTTGAAGGTGGTATTAATGTCTCTGCTGAAGATAAGTCTAGACAGACTGCATTATCTTACGCTATTGCTAGTGGTCAAAATGCGTAAGTATTTACATTAAATACTAATCTTCATTAAATGGAGTACAAAATAATCAAAACTATTGCATCTCACTCATGAGGTGAGCTTTTGTAGTTCTGGTGTGTGTGGAATAGTAGTGAGTTAGTCAACTACATCGGCTAGAAACCCTCCAAGTCTAGACTAGTTAGAAGTAGAGTGCAGGATTCACCTCCAGTTTCTTTCTTTTCTTTCTCTTTTGGTGGTGCTGGGGATTGAATCCAGGGCCTCATGCATGCTAATTAAGTGCCCTACCACTGAGATACACCACTAACCCATATCTTGGGAATTTTTAAACTTTTGTCCTTAGGATTCCCAGCGTTATCCATTTCATTCCAAGAAGAACCCCTATCCATGGAGTGCAAATACTGTCATATATTTGATTTTTCTAATTAGCTATCTGGGTCTTGAAATGTCTAGGAAATCTCCTTATTTTCCCCTAGGAGCTAGCTTTCCCACCACCCTTCATGAATTTCCCAAGGACCCAAGGAGTTCCTTAAGACTAAGGAAGATAATCCTCTTTCCCCAGTCAGGTGGAGGGGGAAAGGGACTTTTCAATGATTCTTTTGTTTCTGTTGATTCTGTGGCTGCAGGGTTACTATTAGAACTGGTCCTACAGCCTGTTAATGATTGAATTTCACTACTAGATTGTCCTGACTAATCCCAATCCCTGAATCTTTGGGGTAATACACACTTAGACTTAAAAGTTACAACACATAACCAGTTCCCACATACACATGCTTTTATGCTCAGCCCTTGCTCCTGAGGCAACAGTGCAGTACTTTGGCAGCTGGGTCTCCTAGCTTTAGCCACACACACAGTGAGCATGCTGCTGCTGGTCACTACCCCACCCCACAAAAAAATAAAAAAAAAAAACCCACAAACCTTATGTAGAAATTCCCAATCAAAACCTTATTCAGAATTCCCACTTCAGCCTCTAGACCTTAATGTTGAGTTTGTCTTTGAGGTCTTTTCTGTCAGTAAATATTAATGGGAATCATTCAAAACTATCAGACAGCTTCAAATAATGGCACAGGGAGAGATCATATTTCCTATAGGTTTTGCTAGCATGCAAAAACCCCATGCTATCCTGTGAGGTGCCCTTTACTGGGTTGGTGCCAACTGTTGATTTGTACCTCTAGTGATTTTTTTTCCCATAGTAATGGAAATTTCCCAAGCAACTTGCATCATTGCCTGAAGATCTCAGAATTTATCAAGTTCTGCCTTACAAGGAAGCCATTAAGCAGGGTTGTTGAAAACTAGATCTAAGTGCTAAACCCCATCATGACTCATCTGTATCCATGTATAAAAGAGGGTTTTGTCTTCCAAGTTGGTCAACACAGAAATAAAGCATCACCCTAACACAGGTCTGCTGATTCTTTTTGATTAGGTAGTGAAGAAATAGTAGTAGACCAAGCCAAGCCTTGGCATTGATTAATTTCCTGCCATTGGTGTGATTGATTAGTTTCTTAGTAGGGGATAATTATATAAGAGGTAAGATATTTATAAATAAGTTGAGTTATAAATTATTCAATACCTGATTTGCCCAGAGTTATAAAACACAAAAGAAGAGCACAGCCAATAATCTAAATTAGAACTCAATAGCATTTTTCAGTAACTGTAACATTTGAATGTTAGAACCTGTGAAAAAGCACTTCAATGTATTTTATTTGGGATTCCAAAATATTCCAGTATCAAAGAAGACATTGATCCATATTTCTCTTACTATGTTTAAATATTACTTCATTAAATCTTTATAACTGCTTTGGCCCTTCTCATTTTATAACAACCTGGTTAACTAAACCAAGCACAATCCTTATTTTTTAGAAGGGGACTTTGAGTCTAAGACAGAGGACCTGAGTGAGAATAAGGAGCCACTGATCACAGAGAAGTGGACATCTTCTGAGTTCAGGACATTTTCCTTTATGTCAAGCTATTCTAGTTAATGGACTGAGCTCTATCACCTGAAGTCATGATCATTTCATCTTACTGTTTTTTTCTTTAATTACAAGCTTATGGATGTGGTGGCATTTGCCTTTATCCCAGTTACGTGGGAATCTGAGGCAGAGGAGGATCCCTTGAGCCCAGGAGTTCAAGACCAGCCTAGGCATCACGGTGAAACCCCATCTCAAAAACAAAACAAAATACAAATTATTGTCAGGTTAATGAAATGTCTATAGGGCTGACAAATTTCAAGTGCATGGGATAAAATTCTGATATATGGTCTGATGTTAGGTCTAAAAGACTATTAAGAATTGAAAGAATTGAATATATTTACTTAATGTTTTTATATAAGTATTAAAATATTTATATTTTTATTTTTTTCATACATAGCAATAAAAAACTAATTCTTCAATATATGAAAGAAGAATCTAAAATGTTCTTTAATAGCTTGCCAGGTAAGATTTCTGAACGTGAGTTACTCTTGATGTTGCTACCCTGTATAAAAAAAAAAAAAAAAAAAAGTAAGAGAAAGCTTTGATCACACAGGAGCAGAGAAAAAAAATCAATGTGTGAATTGCATTAACATTTTTTCTCTCTCTTAATAGCTTTAAATCCAGAATTATTTAATCAATTAATTATAGGAAACTTATAATACAAAATGATACTGTCTGAAAACATCTTACATGAATTTAATTTTGGCCACTGAAACCTTACATATATTTGCATAAACAAGAAAAAGATTTTTAAATTAGTATATTGTGAAATTATAGTGTCATTATAGCAAATTAAACTTGTTATATAAATAGATAAATTCTTTTTTTTACTATAAATGTTGACTCCTGTTGCTTGCACAAATTAGTAGATTTTGTTGCAACAAAATACATACAAATATCGTACTTGAATCCCACCCACCCCCCACTTCCATTTCTTTCCTCCCTTCACCTCCTCTCACCCACTTCCTTAATAATCCCTTTTCATTTTCAGTTCATTATTTTTGCCCAGATTCCACATACGAAGGAGAATATGTGGATTTCTGTTTCTCACTTACTCTGCTTGACATGATGACCACCCTTTCCATCCATTTTCCAGATTTTGTTGTTTCTTTTTCTTTTTTTATTTGAGGCTTGAAATATACCATTTTATGCTGCTCTGATCTTGAAAGTTTCTGTTGAGAAATCTTCTGTTCTTCTGATGAGTTGATGTTGTAATTGCTTTGGCCCTTCTCACAGCTTTCAATGTACTTCTGGCAATTTTACATGATTATGATGTGGAGAGGTTCTTTTCTGGTCATGTCCATTTGGTCATGTCCATTTGTCCATTTTATTTTTATTTATTTTATTTATCTGAATGTGATGTTTCACCTTGTCTTCCAGATCTGCTACTTTTTCTTCCACTTGATCTAGTCTATGGGTGCGACTTCAGATGGATGTATTTATTTATTTATTTTAGTTATTGAGCTCTTTATTTCCAAGATTTTCATCGGATTTATTTTCAGAATTTCTATTTCTTTGAATGATTGCTTTTTCATATCTTACATTGTTTCCCTTAATTTGCTCAGCTATTTTTTTTTGTATGCTCTTTGAATTCATGAATCATTTTTAACATTCTTTTGAATTCTTTTTCTGGATATCATGTACTGCATTGGTTTTGGAATCCGTGACTACAGAGGGTTAAGAATTTTTGGAGAAGTCATGCTACCTTGTTTTTTCATCTTTATTGTATTTCTATGTTAAGATTTGTGCAGCTGTGGCAAGGTGTATCTCCTCCACATTTATGTGAGGGCCTTCTTAGAGTAGCCTTCTCTTGGTGTTGTGTCCTGGACTATTGGTTTCTTGTGTGGTGTTGAAATTATTTCCAAATGGAGTTTGTAGTGTAATTTCCCTATGTCTTTTGTGGTTGTGGTACATGAGTTTTGACAGTGTGTGCTGTAGAGAGACAGCAACATTCTTTGTAGACCTTGGAAGAGTGGAGTCACTTTGGTGGCAAGAGTACTGTGGACAGTAGAGTACAGGATGGGAGGGCACACAGTTTACATCTAAAAAAGCTCAGTGTCTGTAGAGATTTGCCACATGAGGAGGACTGAGAAAACTGACATCATGGTATATGACACAGCATTACTAGATCATCCTGCTCTATTGGGACCAGATAGACTCTTTACAGTGGAAGTAAACAGTCCAAAGAAGTTCTACTTCATCTACTTGTCATCACAGTATTTTACAACCACCTTGCCATGGGAAATAAGACTGGAAACTGAATAGTTTGTATGAATTAAAATGATGATCTTCCTTTGAGGGAAGATGATGAAACCAGTCTCTATTATTATAATCAGACTGATGTTCTTTTATAAGTTGTTTGATGATGATGATTTCAGTGCTGGGACTGACTCCAGGGCTCATGCATGGTCTGCAAGCACATTACCCCTAAGCTTCATCCCTGTCCCAGCTTCATCAGCAGATCCTTGTGAGGAATGTCACAAGAGTCACATTGTTTGCTTGTTGTGTTTTGTTTCATACTTTACATAAAGTGGAATGGATTTCCCCCCCCCCCCCCCCCCCCCC
>NW_025999946.1:1802561-1807383 GCF_001458135.2 Marmota marmota marmota
CCCGCTAGGGAGAGCCAATGGTTAGCACATTCTGAAAACTTGAGAGAGCTAAAGTTTTATGGAAATATTTTCTCATATTAGCTATTGCTACTTGGAAATTCACTGCTACCTCCCCGGGGCTTCTGTTCAAGTTTCTTTATGACAGTTGTGGATCAGAGGGTAGGAACTCTCAAGGATGTCATCTTGTTAGTGGTTCTTTCTAAGGAAAGTAAAGCCTTGTTAGTACCACACATAAGATAGAGAAATGAGCTGGAATGAAGAAATTAGCATCTTCACTACAACAGGATTAGTGAGGGGAAGCACACTGATTTCAACTGAGCTCTTCTCAACTTTACAGTGAAATCTTTGGGAGCACCCCAGTCCATGCTTTGTCCTGTATTCTTTGATTATGGTCATGGGACACAACTGTTGACTTTTAGGTATCAAATTTTGATAAATCCCATTCTTCTTCCTTGCATTTGAGAAATACAATTAAGGGGACATTAGGAGTTCTTAATGCATCAATTGCCTATTAGCAGTATAATTCATATTCATTCTAGAATATTCTCCAAGTATGGTCCCAAAGGAGTACTTTATAACAAAGAGTTCTATGTTTTTGATATTTTATGTTTTTCTATTGCTGATTAAAGATGTATTTTACTGTTTTCTTTAATAGTGGGGGAGAGTTCTAAAGATGGCCCATTAACCAGGTAGGATTTTATAGGTATTTAAAATTTATATGTTAACTAACTAGAGAATGGAGAGAAAAGGAACTAATATCTGTTGAGTGTTCTAGTCTGGGATAGAGCCCACATTAGGTGCTCAACCTTTGTTTCCTGTAGTCATCACAATGGCTCTGGAAGTGTCTGTGCTGTTATAACCTGTTATTTGCTACTTAAGCAACTGCCATCCAGAGAGATTGACAACATGGCCCATGATCCTCTAATTAATACATAACTGGGTTGTGATTAGACTGCCAGCCTACCTGGGTGACAACTCCATCCCCTTGTGCTGCTGCCTGGGTTGATAAGGACCGATGCAACACAGGATCAAGCTGCACATCCGTATGCGACCAATTCAGAAAGTCCAAGACAGTTATGTGTTAATTCTGATTCAAACTTTACCTGAGGAGCCTGGTTACAGTCCAAGAATTTGTCCTGATATTTTTGACAGTTGTACTGGTTACGAGCACCGTTTTTATTTATCAAAGTGTTTTAGGGAAAATCTCATGTAGCTGTGGTCCTAAGACCATGAGTTTTTTTTTTATAAGCAAGATCAGGTAAATCCTGGAGAGGAATTATTTTACTGAGAGTGAAGAATACGTATATGTAAACTGTGTTTCACTAATTATTAATTTAGAGGATATTTTAACTGACTTCTTTCCTTATTTCTCAGTTTGGTTTTACCTTCAGGCTACTGCCCCTGGCTAGTTCTATGAAGACTTTTCTTCTTTTACCGTCTTTTTTTTTTTCTTTTTCTTGGACTATAATCTTCTCTTGACTTTTCTTTGTTTTACTTTCTGTTCTGCTATCTTGATGTCTTTACTTTTTTCTTTAATTCTGTCAATTAAGTATTCTTTTTTTTTCCTAATGACAGAATCAAAAGTACAGAGAATTTCAGAATTTTAAGGAATTTTAGCAACTCGTCAAAATGCCCTCTAGTACTTCAAAATGTGTTTAACATGCTGGCCAAGTGGTTATGATGGAAAACCTGATATTTAATAATATCGAAGTGACTTTTCTGGTTATAGAAAGTGGCAGCAGTGAGATTTGAACTCGGGTTCCTTAATTCTAAGCCCAGTATGTTTCCTTGTTCACTCTCTGTGTGTGTTGATAATAGGGTGGGGGAGTGAGTCTGGGACACCCCTGAGGAGGATAAGGATGGAATCAGTGAACCAGTCGTGGAAGCTCAGGAGGGAACTAAGAGGGGAAGGGCAGGGTCCAGAGGAGGAATGCAGGCTTCAGAACAGAGCAGAATATTGGGGTTTGTGATCAATTGGATAGAAACAAAACAGGAATGAAGGACATGGGGAATTGTGAGCCATCTAGAAAGGCATATTAAAATAGGGGATTGAGGGGACTCCTGAACAGGTCGTGGTTTTCTTGTTTGTTTAATTAGAGGAGTTGACAAACTTTAGGGCTTCTGTGGAAAGATGTTAAAATGCTTTGAGCCATTGGGAAGAGTCTCAGAGAATTGTGAGTGGCTTAGGGACCCTGGAGTTCCAGGGGACAAAAATTTGCTGAACTACATGGATCTATGGCTAAGAGCAGGTGTCCATTCACCTCCACAATTGACCCACTCACTGTTCTTCCTGCGTACCTGCAGGTTAGGACATGGGAATGACTGGTTGGTGAGGCCATCAACAGAGCTTCAGTTGGGCAGCTAGTAACATGCTTATGTTGAGGCCAGTGAGGGAGAATCCATTTAGCTTATTTTCCAGGGGCAGAAAAAGAGAGCTCCAAGTCTTGGTAACTTTGAGCCCAACCTTGTGTCAGGAATCTGCATCTTCATAGGATGCAAATGTAAAGGTTGGAGAATGCCTCTGAGTCCTGCAGCTGACGGACCAGGGAGTGGAAGTCCACAGAAGAAGGCTGTTGATAGTGTACTTAGGGAAACAGAGGCACACCTACCAGGGCTCTGTAGTTTTTCTGGCAATCTTGCCCCTCAGTGTCCTAGAGCCTGTGGAGGTTTTGAAGTGCTTGCTGGTTTATGTGAACCTGAGTAAGGCAGGACCTACACAGGAAAGATAGGAGGATTTTATAACTGAGTGCTCCAGTTTGTCTGACAGAAGCGTTCGCCGTAACAACATTTGTATTCATTCTTTAACATTTGTCCATTCAACTTCCAGACATCTAAAAGGTCTCAGGGACTCCCTGTGGTGTACCATTTTCAAGCTACCCAACTTAGTCCTGGTTCCAGGGTTGACCAAGATAAGGGTACAAAGTGTCTTTCTACCTTGTCTTGGGTTATCAGAGGTTTGTTTCAGTTTAGGTAACAAAAATTATCTGGGCTGGGGTTATGGCTCAGTGGTGGAGCACTTGCCTAGCATATGTGAGGCACTGGGTTCGATTCTCATTCCCACATAAATATAAATAAATAAAATAAAGGTGTCTGTCTACAACTAAAAAAAATGTTTAAAGAAATTATTATCATTATTATCATTATCACTCACTGGATGTTCACTTCAGGCTTCAAGACAGGCAATTTGTAAGGATAACTTATTCTCAGGTTCTGCCAATATATTGGCTTTCACTCTTTGAAATGGAGCTAAGAGAGTCTTCATTGACTATTTCATAGATTGGGAAAGGTGGATGCAGAAGGAGGCAAATAAGAGCTTTTAAAAACATAGATCATATTTTAATTAAATAGGTCAAGAAACATCATTTAATATGACTATATCCAAACTTGCACTGGAATCTGTTTAAAAAAAACTGGACTCATTCATTTTTGTTACATATTTTTGCTTTAAAGGTTTCCCAGTGAACCAGATTCTGATGATTCTGATGATTCCTGTTCTCTATTAGAGGAGGGCAACTGTCCAACTGATACCAAGGTAAAGTGCTCTTTGGTGAAACTTTCTGGTTCTGAGTTTTGGTTTGTGAGGTATTAACTCTTAAAATTAGTAATGGTCTCCCTGTCATTTTATATAGAAAATTGCTCAGAAGAAACCATTTCATAGAATTATGTTGGAATTTTTTTTTTTTTAAAGTTTGAAAGTATCAAAGATCTGTCAAGTACTTTAGAGTAGTTGGGGCTGTAAGAAAGAATGGGCTGGAAAATAAGTAGGGAAAGAAAAGTACATTAGGAGCAGCTTTCCACCTGCCAAAGAAATATGAATCCTCTTGGTCAGGGATGATTTGGGTCAGTTTACATTACTGTGACTTTCTCAAATCATATTTATGTGACTTATAATGCTCGCACCTAAATTAATCTTTAATGAATTAAATTAATTTTTATGGAATCATGGAATCTCCCTGGCACCTTCAGTTTTGAAATCCATAAAGCACATTGTATGTAGTTTTTTTTTTCTTTTGGACACTTTATATTTTAGTATCATATCAGTTTTTAGGAGTGCTTTCTCTCAAATTCTATTTTTGCTTCAGTATTTATATTGTATTAGTATTAGAAATTGTGGAAATGTAGAAATTTAGAATCTGTTTCTTCATGTTTGAATTACAAAGGGATTGTCTGAGTCTTTCCACAGAGTGTATTTAAAACTCTTCATCTAATTGAAGAATAAATGTTTTGTGCAAAATAATAGCCCTCTCTAGAAGCAGAGACTTCCAAAAACTGTGTGGTGACACTTTAATTTCAGAATTATTTTTTGCATTGTCATGTTTTAAAATATCCAAGTCATTATGTCACACTCTGAGATTTCAAATTTTAGAAGATTTTTAACTTAGTTATTTAAATATTTACTTTACAGCTCTTCTATTGCTATGAGGTATTGGAGGTTAAGAAACATATCTGAAGTAACTAGAATATGGATTATTTGATTATAATGATTAAAAATTCCAATTTACTTTTCATTTGCCCTATTTTAATAAAAGAGAAAATCCAGCACAATTTTATGTCTTGTTCTCTCATATACTGGATCTCAGTGTTGAAAACACAATTTGTCCTTCTTTTTTTTTAAATTAATTTATTGTTTATTCTAATTTGTTATTTATGACAGTAGAATGCATTATAATACATATTACACATATAGAGCACAATTTTTCATATCTCTGTTTGTATACAAAGTATATTCACACCATTCATGTCTTCATACATGTACTTAGGGTAATGATATCCATCTCATTTCATGATCTTTTCTATCCCCATCCCCCACCCTTCCCCTCCC
>NW_025999946.1:1809334-1817576 GCF_001458135.2 Marmota marmota marmota
TCTCCCTTCCCCTCCCACCCCTTTATCATATCTAGAGTTTACCTCCCATGCTCCCCCTCCCAACCCCACTATTAACCAGCCTCCTTATCTCAGAGAAAACATTCAGCATTTGTTTTTTGGGGATTGAATAACTTCACTTAGCATTATCTTCTCCAACTCCATCTATTTACCTGCAAATGCCATGATTTTATTCTCTTTTTTGCTGAGTAATATTCCACTGTGTATTTGTACCACAGTTTCTTTTTTCCATTCATCTACTGAAGGGCATCTAGGTTGGTTCCACAGTTTAGCTATTGTGAATTGTGCTGCTATAAACTTGATGTGACTGTGTCCCCGTAGTATATTGATTTTAAGTCCTTTGGGTATAGACCGAGGAGTGGGATAGCGGGGTCAAATGGTGGTTCTATTCCTGGTTTTCCAAGGAATCTCCATACTGCTTTTTAGATTGGTTGCACCAATTTGCAGTCCCACCAGCAATGTATGAGTGTGCCTTTTCCTCCATATCCTCGCCAAGACCTATTGTCGTTTGTTTTCTTAATAGCTGCCATTCTGACTGGAGTGAGATGAAATCATAGAGTAGTTTTGATTTGCATTTCTCTAATTGCTAGAGATGTTGAATATTTTTTCGTGTATTTGTTGATTGATTGTATATCCTCTTCTGAGAAGTGTCTGTTCAGTTCCTTGGCCCATTAATTTATTGGGTTATTTGTTTTATTAGTGTTAAGGTTTTTGAGGGCTTTATATATCCTAGAGATTAGTGCTCTCTCTGATGTGCTTGTGGGAAAGATTTGCTCCCATTTTGTAGGCTCTCTATTCATTTCACTGATTGTTTCTTTTGCTGAGAAGAAGCTTTTTTAGTTTGAATCCATTTATTGATTCTTGGTTTTAATTCTTGCGCTATAGGAGTCTTGTTAAGGAAGTTGGGGCCTAATCCGACATGATGGAGATTAGGGCCTACTTTTTCTTCCATTAGGCTCAAGGTCTCTGGCTTAATTCCTAGATCCTTGATACACTTTGAGTTGAGTTTTGTGCATGGTGAGAGATAGAGGTTTAATTTCATTTTGTTACATGTGGATTTTTAGTTTTCCCAACACCATTTGTTGAAGAAGTTATCTTTTCTCCAATATATGTTTTGGTGCCTTTGTCTAATATAAGGTAACTGTAATTATGTGGGTTTGTCTCTGTGTCCTCTATTCTGCACCATTGGTCTACAGGTCTATTTTGGTGCCAATATCATGCTGTTTTTGTTACTTTTGCTCTCTATTATAGTTTAGGGTTTGGAATAGTGATGCCACCAGCTTCACTCTTCTTGCTAAGAATTGCTTTGGCTATTCTGGATCTCTTATTTTTCCAGATGAATTTCATGATTGTTTTTTCTATTTCTATAAGGAATGTCATTGGGATTGCATTGAATCTGTATAGTGCTTTTAGTAATATAGTCATTTTGATAATATTAATTCTGCCTATCCAAGAACAAGGTAGATCTTTCCATCTTCTAAGTTCTTCTTTAATTTCTTTCTTTAGCATTCTGTAGTTTTCATTGTAGAGGTCTTTCACCTCTTTCATTAAGTTGATTCCCAAGTATTTTTTTTTTTTTTGAGGCTATTGAAAATGGGGTAGTTTTCCTAGTTTTTCTTTCTGAGGATTTGTCACTGATATACAGAAATGCCTTTGATTTGTGGGTGTTGATTTTATATCCTGCTACTTTGCTGAATTCATTTACTAGTTCTAGAAGATTTCTGGTGGAATTTTTTTGGGTCTTCTAGGTATAGAATCATATCGTCAGCAAACAGTGATAATTTGAGTTCTTCTTTTCCTATTCGTATCCCTTTAATTTCTTTCATCTGTCTTATTGCTCTGGCTAGAGTTTTAAGAACTATGTTAAATAGAAGTGGTGAAAGAGTATATCCCTTTCTTATTCCAGTTTTTAGAGGGAATTCCTTCCATTTTTCTTCATTTAGAAAGATGTTGGCCTGGGGCTTTGCATAGATAGCCTTTATGATGTTGAGATATGTTCCTGAATCTCTATTTTTTCTAGTGTTTTGAACATGAAGGGATGCTGTATTTTGTCAAATGCTTTCTCTGTATCTATTGAGATGATCATATGATTCTTGTTTTTAAGTCTATTAATATGATGAATTACATTTATTGATTTCTGTATGTTGAACTAACCCTGCATCCCTGGGATGAACCCTACTTGATGGTGGTGCAATATCTTTTTGATTATGTTTTTGTATTTGATTTTCCAGAATTTTGTTGAGAATTTTTGCATCTATACTCACTTAGAGATATTGGTCTGAAATTTTCTTTCTTTGATGTGTCTTTGTCTGGTTTTAAATCACAGTGATATTGGCCTCATAGAATGTGTTTGGAAGTGTTTCCTCTTTTTCTATATTATGAAATAGTTTGAGGAATATTGGTATTAGTTCTTCTTTAAAGGTCTTGTAGAACTCAGCTGTGTATCCATCAGGTCCTGGGCTTTTCTTGGTGGGTAGGCTTCTGATGGCACCCTCTATTTCCTTGCTTGAAATTGATCTGTTGAAATTGTGTATATCATCCTGGTTTAGTTTGGGCATATCACATGCCTCTAGAAATTTGTTGATGCCTTCGATATTTTCTATTTTATTGGAGTACAAATTTTCCAAATAATTTCTAATTATCTTCTGTATTTCTGTAGTGTCCATCGTGATGTTTCCTTTTTCATCATGGATGTTAGTGATTTGAGTTTTCTGTCTCCTACTCTTCATCATGGCTAATGGTTTATCAATTTTATTTATTTTTTCAAAGAACCAACTTTTTATTTTATCAATTTTTCAATTGTTCTGTTTCAATTTCATTGATTTCAGCTCTGATTTTAATTATTTCCTGTCTTCTACTGCTTTTGGGGTTGATTTGTTCTTCTTTTTCTAGGGCTTTGAAATGTAATATTAGGTCATTTATTTGTTGACTTTTTCTTCTTTGAAGGAATGAACTCCATGCTATGAACTTTCCTCTTAGACCTGCCTTCATAGTGTCCCAGAGATTTCAATATGTTATATCAGTGTTCTCATTTACCTCTAAGAATAATTTAATATCCTCCTTGATATCTTTTGATATAAATGAACCCATTGTTCATTCAGTGCATATCATTTAGTCTCCAGGTGTTGGGGTAGCTTCCATTTTTTATTTTATAATTGATTTCTAGTTACATTCCATTGTGGTCTGATAGAATGCAGGGTAGTATCTCTACTTTTTTGTATTTAGTAAAAGTTGCTTTGTGGCATAATTTATGGTCTGTTTTAGAGAAGGGTCCACATGCTGCTGAGAAGAAAGTGTATTTGCTCATTGATGGATAATATACTCTATATATGTCTGTTAAGTCTAAGGAATTGCTTGCATTATTGAGATCTATAGTTTCTTTGTTTAGCTTTTGTTTTGAAGATCTATCCAGGGGTGAAAGAAGTGTGTTAAAAGTCACCCAGAATTATTGTGTTGAGGTCTATTTGACTCTTAAACTTGAGAAGAGTTTGATTGATGAACATAGATGCTCCATTGTTTGGGGCATATATATTTATAACTGTTATGTCTTGTTGATGTATGGGTTCCCTTAAGCAGTATGAAATGTCCATCTTTATCCTTTTTGATTAACTTTGGCTTGAAGTCTACTTTATTTGATATAAGGATGGAAAACCTTGCTTGTTTATGCATACCATGTGAATGATATATTTTATCCCAACCTTTCATCTCAGTCTGTGTATGTCTTTTCCTATGAGATGAGTCTTTTGAAGGCAGCATATTGTTGGGTCTTTTTTTTTTAAAGTCTAATCTATCAGCCTATGTCTTTTGATTGGTGAGTTTAGGTCATTAACATTCAGGGTTATTATTGAGACATGATTTGTATTTCCGGTCATTTTTGTGTATTTTTGGCATTTAATTTGACTTTGTTTCTCCCTTGGTTAGCTTTTCCTTTATTGTAGTTCTTCCTTTTGCAGATTTTTATTGTTGTTTTTCATTTCCTCGTTGTGGAATATTTTGCCAAGAATGTCCTATAGTGCAGGCTTTCTTGCTATAAATTCTTTTAGCTTTTATTTATCATGGAAGGTTTTTATTTTGTCATCAAAACTGAAGCTTAATTTTGCTGGATATAAGGTTGTTGCTTGGCATCCATTATATTTTAGAGCTTGATATATGTTGTTCCAGGATCTCCTGGCTTTGAGGATCTGGGCTGAAAAATCTGCTGAGATCTGAATTCATTTTCCCTTAAAGGTAATCTGATTTTTCTCTCTTGCGGCCTTTAAAATTCTATCCTTAGTCTGTATGACAGGCATTTTCATTATAATGTGTCTTGGTGTAGATCTGTTGTAATTTTGTACATTTGGTGTCCTATAGGCCTCTTGTATTTGATTTTTCAATTCATTCTTCATGCCTAGGAAATTTTCTGATATTATTTCATTGAAGAGATTGTGTGTTCCTTTGGTTTGAATCTCTGATCCTTCCCCTATCCCAAAAAATCTTAAATTTGGTCTTTTGATGGTATCATAATTCTTGAATATTCTGTTCATCTTCAATGTGAGGTCAACTTTATTTTCAAGATTGTATATTTTGTCTTCATTGTCTGAGGTCCTGTCTTCCAAGTGATCTAGTCTGTTGGTGATGCTTTTTATTGAGTTTTTTATTTGGCTTATTGTTGTTTTTCATTTCAAAGGTTTCTGTTTGGATTTTTTTTTTTTCAGAATCTCTATCTCTTTCTTGGAGTAATCTCTTTCAACCTGTATTTGCTCTCTTATCTCTTTGTTGATGTGATTGATGGTCCCCTGTATTTGTTCTCTTATCTCTTGTTGGAGTGATCAGCTTTTGCCTGTATATGTTCACTTATGTCATTCTTTAATTCTCAGATCATTTTAGTAATGTATATTCTGAACTCATTCTCTGACATTTTGTCTACTGCGGATTCTATTGTAGTATCTTGGTTTGTTTGTGGCACTTTCCTCCCTTGTTTTTTCATGGTATCTATGTGTCTTCTTCTCTTTCAGTGTAGATCCGAGGTATTACAGCTTCTGCCCTTCTGACCTGTGTCCCTACAGGTTACCAATACCTCATCTTTAAGGGGGAGATCAATATTACAGCATTCAATGTACCCAATGTGCAACCATAGATCAGTTAGCTTCTGTTTTTACATTTACAGTTTTGTTACTATAATCAGAAATGATGAGTTTGGTTATCTTCTATCATATAGTCAATAGGTTTGCATAATGGTTTACAGTTTCTAATGGGGGAAGGGGAGGGTGGGGTGTTGGCTGAGATGCTTATGACATAGGATGTGAGAATATAGAGGTATTAGATTATATGAATAGTGAATGGGTAATTGTAAGAAGTTGGCTGTTAGTAGGAGAAACAAGAAAGAGGCAACCCCATGCAAGAGTCCCTGCTACCTCAGCAACAGGATAGCTGTTAGTACCCTTAGTAGAGCTACCTCTGGTGCAGCCAGGCCTGCAGGGACCTTGGTGACATCTTACTAGTCCTTATTGGAGTGGGCGATATTCCAGTTTCATGGTGGGGGCAGCCTCAAGCCTATATGTACCCTGATGTTGGGCTGTGGAGCCATGCTTTGGTGAAGAAGGAACCCCAACACAGGATGTGGGCACAGAGTGGGCCTCTCTCTAGGTCACCAGGCTGCGGGGTGGTCACAATTCATCCTTCTAAACCAGTTTATATGGCACAATATGATGGATGCTCATCTCATTTTAATTTCTTTGTTTATTGTTAAATGAGTATTTATTACTCAATGCAATAAGCTTGTAATTTCAGAATCTTGCTTGGTTTTCTCTCTTTTAAAAAATATTTTTTAAATATCAATGGACTTTTATTTTATTTCTTTATATGTGGTGCTGAGAATCGAACCCAGTCCCTCACACATGCTAGGCAAGCACTTTATCACTGAGCCATGACCCCAGCCCCACACTTTGGCTTTCATCATCTGACCATAGATTTAAGAATATGCTGTTGGTCTGTGTGCATCTGCACCTGGCCTCTACACTGCTTTAGGTCCTCAGCCAGTTTTGCTTATTGTATTTTTGCTGTCTGTTCATGAAATGCTGAGGGTCCCCTAGCTATCTATGATTGGACTTTATTTAGGGTTTTTTTTTTTTTTTTTTTTTGAGGGTGGGTACCGGGGATTGAATTCACAGGCACTTGAGCCACATCCCCAGCCCTATTTGTATTTTATTAAAAACAGGGTTTCACTGAATTACTTAGTGCCTCACTTTTGCTGAGGCTGGCTTTGAACTCAAGATCCTCCTGCCTTGGCTTTCTGAGCCACTGTGATTACAGGTGTGTACCACCGTGCCTGGCTTACAGCATTGTAGTTGAGTTCATTTTGACAAAACCATGCCTGCATGGAATTTGACTTGCTTCACTTCAGTCTCCAAACTCCTCCCTTTTCCTTCATTCCTTCCTCTTCCTGTTCTCCTTCCTCTGTTGCTCTTCTTTACACTCCTTTATTTATTGATTTTTGATTGGTGCTTTCTACATATACATAAAGGTGACCTTCGCTTTGGGTGTCTTTGGCTACAGGATGAGTCTTCTGTAAACAGCATATAATTGGAATTTGTTTTTTGATCCATTTGCCTTACCTATACATTTAATTACCTTTGTATTTAACTGGGGATGTGAGGCCATTTACATTCATTGTTATTATTTATGTGTTTATAGTATCCTCTCATTTCAGTTTGTTTGCTATATTTAATTCTGTTTAATTTTCATGTATTTGGATGTTCTTCTAGTGGTCTTCATTTATTTGGGAGTTTTTGGTCTTATTTTTAGGTACTTCTGTGTACACTACATCTTGGAGTATTCTTTGTAGTGCTGGCCTGATTGTCATTTTTTTTTTTTTTTTGGTACTGGTGATCAAACCCAGGGGCACTCAACCACTGAGCCACATCCCCAGTTCTTTTTGGTATTTTATTTAGAGATAGGGTCTTGCTGAGTTGTTTAGGGCCTTGATAAATTGCTGAGGCTGACTTTGAACTCACAATCCTCCTTCCTCACCCTCCTGAGCCGCTGGGATTACAGGTGTACACCACTGTGCCTGGCTGTTATGAATTCTTTCATTTCCTCCTTGTCATGGAAAGTTTATATTTCCTTATTGATTTTGCTGGATGTAACAATCTTGGCTGGAAGTTGTTTTCTTTTGGAGGTTGAGATATCTCCTTCTAGGCCCTCCTTGATTTTAATGTCTGAGCTGAGAATTCAGAAGTGAGCCTTATTGGCTTGCCTCTAAATGTGACCTGACATTTTTCTTCCACAGATTTTAGTATTCTTTCCTTATTTTCTATGATAGGCATTTTGATTATAATATGTCTTGGGTAGATTCTGTTCTAATCTTGTCTATGTGAGGTCCTATATGCCTACTGTATGTGGAAGTCTCTCATTTCTGGTTTGGGGAAAGTTTTCTGTTACTATCTTTTTTGAAAATGTTCTTAGTGCCTTTAGCCTGCATCTCCATCATTTGTCTTTAGCTACTTAACACACAAGATGGAAGCCACTTTCACTGTGATTCCAACCCGTCTTATTTCTAAGATACTCTTCAAACTCAGGTCTCAGGTTTTTCATCTCAAGAGGTAATTTGCGCCAATGTAAATCATGAAAACCCATTCAAAATATCACATGTTGTAATTGCAAATTTCTTAAAATGTTAGTTTTTTTCAACAGCATTCTAGACTACAGATGCCTACGATTTTTATCATGGGGTATTTGTTTTTTTTTTTAGAGAGAGAATTTTTTTTTTAATATTTATTTATTTTTTTTAGTTTTCGGCGGACACAACATCTTTTGTTTTTTTTTTTTTTTTTGAGTTCCATCTCTATTTTTTATTTTTATAGGTAAGGACCAGACCATACATAATAATAGAACTCTGTCACACAATCTGTGGCAAAGAGCTCAGGAAACCAATCCATTTTCTACAGTAACCTGTCCTGGACTTCAGTCTTCTTTCTTTTTTTTTTTTAATTTTTTCTTGTTGGTTGTTCAAAACATTACAAATTTCTTGACATATCATATTCCACACTTTGATTCAAGTGGGTTATGAACTCCCACCTTCACCCCATACACAGATTGCAGAATCACATCAGTTACACATCCATTGATTTACATATTGACATACTAGTGTCTGTTGTGCTCCGCTGCCTTTCCCATCCTCCACCATCCCCCCTCCCCACCTCTCCTCTCTCTCTCTCCCTCCTCTCTCCCTCCTCTCCTCATCCTC
>NW_025999946.1:1821552-1887118 GCF_001458135.2 Marmota marmota marmota
GGTGAGTCCTGTCCGGCCCTCAGCAGGACCCGGACCGAGAAGCAGTTTCTGCGGGCTCCTAGCCCTGGGCCAGGGCGGTTCCGGGAGCCGGAACTCGGCCGCCCCGCGCTCGGTGTTCGCTCCGATAAGAGCAGGTTCTAAGAAGCACCCAGGCACTGAGCCTGAGCAATCTGTCTGCAAGCCGCAGGCGAATCGCAGCCTGAAATTACCTGTTCTATGGCTGAATGAGCTGCGGTCATTCGAACACAGGGATGGTGACGTCAGCTTTCCAACATGGTGGCTGCTGGCCTCCTCTGTGGTCTGACCGGTGTGGAAAACCGAGATGGACCGCTTCCTTCCCCCGTCTCGAACCCAGAATTCAGCCCTGAGTACGGTGCTTACACGGCTGGCAGAAACTGCAGCGCTGTATTCCTGTGTCGCTATCTCCTCGTTTCCCAGCGCGCTGCAGACTCTAGTCGCGGGGCGATTTGCTGAATAAGCAGTGTTACCCTCCGTGCGACAAACCTCTCGTGTTTGAGTCCCCGTAGCCGATCCTCGTGCAATGGAAATCCTTCCTCCAGGTTCCGGAGCACCCCACTATTGCTGGAAATTCCTAACAAGATAGCCTTTAGCCGTCCTGACTTGTCATACTCCCACACAGTGAAGCAGCACACGGGGGCAATGCATTCCCCTCGCCGCCATCTTCCTTAGCCTCCGGGTATTTGGATTAAGAAAATAGTCTAATGGATGTCAGTATTTGTACAATAATCAGTTGTAGGTAAGGGCAGTAGTGTTATTGTCCATATCATCTCTTTATGATATCTGTATCAGCTCCAATAGTCTTAACCCATGAGAAGATGTAGATTAGTAAGTGACAGAATTGGGGTTTGAGTCTACATCCAGTGACTGAGAACACTGTACTCTTTCTGTTGTATCATGTAATAATGGAGAATGTTATAATTATTTGATCGAATTCGATGCTTGTTATACCTAAAGTTTTTTTTTTTCCTTCCTAGAATGTCCCGAAAGAAAAAGAATTAGACGAAGCTTTTCAGCCAAACAGGAAAGAGGGTAAGTAAGCTATTTGACCACTGCCTATTCTTGTGCTGTACATTGATTTGAAATTACAGACATTTTAATGTACTCTTTGCTTTTTTTATTGTCATAGAAGCAAAATATGGCTTTGGTAAAAAAGAAAGAATCTTGTTTAACAACATTGCTTTGAACAGTCAAAAGGATGACATGGCAGAAACCACTCGGGTAAGATCCATCAGAATAAAGAGCTCTTAGGATCCTTTCGTTTTATCACCTGACTCAAAGTTAAACACACTTACTTGCGGTTTTTTTGCATACCATATCTCATATGCACATAATGATAAACAACCCTAGAAAGAAATACAAGGTCACAGGTCACAATGGAAAGCAAGGGTAAAAGTCAAGGTTTATGTACAAGATTAACAGGTAGAATTTGGTGGGAGTAAACAATTCTTGGGTATGCTATTATGGAAGAAAAGAATTAGAAAGCAAGTCAAAAGAATAGCTAGATGAATATGAAGCTGAGAAAGGGAGATGCTTTGGAAACATTCATTTAAGAATGTTAAGATCAATTTCCAGATTGAATAAGAGAGTAAGGATAAAAGATGTTTAAAACAACAGAAATAGTGAAGCCAAGGAGAATAGGAACTCCATATTATTAAATATGATAGAAGTTAGATTCTTCTGAAAGATTTAAAGTTGATTTTAATGAAGACTTGAAAGAAAACTGAATCCTCAGTTCTTTTAAATATTATGAGATTGTAATTTGGCTGGGGATGGGAGTGAGAGTGGAATTCTGGATTCAGTGAGAGTCTTTCTGTGACACTTAAGCTCACAACAAAGGATGGGAAGGAGCCAGCCACAAGAGCTGCGAGGAGAGGGACATTCTGGACAGAGAACAGAGGGGTCACATCTGTTTATCATTTTGCTCTTAACATCCTGGAATGACCAGGAAATAGGGTGTGGAATAACTATCATCCTAATTGTTTTGTGATTATAATGTGTAGGAAAAAAAGCATGCATATAAGTGGCACCTTTTAGATATTTTTTATCTCATTTTGATTTAGCACTAATGAATTATAGACTTACAATGATTAACATGATCAATGCTTTTTATTGATGCACATTAATTACATAGGGCTTTCACTGTAGCATATTTGTACGTGAATATAACAGTTTGATCAACTGTTCATTCCTCAAAACCTACCCTACCCTTCTCATTTCTTCCTGCCTACTCTAAACTCCTTTCTCTATATTAATGGTCTTTCTTCTACTTTCATGATGAACACCTACCATCACCACACACCACCTCTAATTTCCCCATTTGAGGGAAAACATTTGATACCTTTTCTCCTGGGTTTGGGTTATTTTGCTTAACAAGCTACTGCTCAGTTCCCTTCATTTTTCCTAAAACTGACATAATTTTGTTCTTTTTAATGTGTGAAAGATACTCCTTGTATATATACCACATTTTCTTTATTCATTCATCTGTTGACCGGCACCTAGGCTGATTCCATCACTTGTCTATTTTGAAAACTATCATAATAAATATGGGTATGCATGTATCTATCTCTAAAGTATGCTGACTTTAATTTTTCCAGTAAATACTGATGATTGGTACATGTGGACCGTAAAGTAGTTCTCTTTTTAGTTTTGTTGAGTAACCTCCATACTGATTTCCATAGTGGCTATAATAATTTACATCTCCACCAACACTTTACAAGAGTTCCTCTTCCCCTGCATACACCCCACCATTTATCATTTGCTTTCTTGTTGATTGCCATTCTGCCTCATGTATGATGGAATCTCAATGTTATTTCGATTTGCATTTCCCTGAGGCTAAAGACAGACATTTTTGCACAGAAGAGTTGGCCATCTGTGCTTCTTGTGAGAACTGCCTGTCCATCTCATCCGCCCACTTGTGTAATGGGTTGTGTTTCTGGTGTTAGGGTTTTTTAGTTCTTTATGTATTCAGGATATTGATCCTCTTTCAGAAGGGTGGGCTGTCTCTTCCCACTGGTAGTTGTTTCATTTAGTATGCAGAAGATTTTTCATTGGCTGCACTCCCATCTGTGTATTAGTTGCTATTATTTCCAGAGCTGTAGGACCCTCTTCAGGAAGTCATTATCTTTGCTTGTGTACTGAAGTGTTTCCTCCATGTTTTCTTTCTTTTTTTCCCCAGGAAGCAGGGCTTTATTCTGCAATATGAAGGAAACATGCTTTGCCCACCTGCCCCAGACATAAATCGTTACCACTTAGGAACTGGCCAGCAATGCCCCTTGCCAGACCCCTTGCAGGGTTCTAAAGACAAACCAGAGCTCAAAAATTCTTTCTTCTCTTAAGCACACCCATATCATTATTTACAGAATTCACTTTTACATTGGTATCAATAATTATAGTAAAAATTTATCACTAAACTAACTTTATTATATTTTTCCTTTTTTAAATATTTATTTTTTAGTTGTAGTTGGACACAATACCTCTAATTTATTTATTTTTATGTGGTGCTGAGCTTCGAACCCAGGGCCTTGCATGTGCGAGGCAAGCGCTCTACCACTGAGCCACAACCCCAGCCCTATATTTTTTTTCCTCTTAATTTTCTTTGTTAAATATGTTCGCTGTCCTGGTGACTTCTGCTTCTTGTTTTCTTGGTGTACACTGTGTCCTTATGCTTCTTTAGGTTTTCTGCACATCTCTTGGCACCTCAAGAGACTCTCTGCTCAGATTCACTCTCCAGTCTAGGCTGCACGCCCCGCTTTCTGGACTTCAGACACCTGAAGTCTAAATTTGTGGTTGCTTCTTTCTCTTCCTGGTTCCTTGTGGGGATGGCCACGCTTTTCTCCCTCACCTCCTCCTCTGCTGTGTGAGGCTGGGAAATCTGATTCCATCGTGTTCTAGTCTTAATACCTCTTTGGAGT
This sequence comes from Marmota marmota marmota, assembly GCF_001458135.2. Taxonomy (NCBI): domain Eukaryota; kingdom Metazoa; phylum Chordata; class Mammalia; order Rodentia; family Sciuridae; genus Marmota; species Marmota marmota. Next base: position 1,825,485 of record NW_025999946.1, read on the forward strand.
TGACAATTGTGCAGTGTTAGAAATAAGAATATAGTTTCATTCTTCTACGTATTGTTATCTAGTTAGATCCCATTTTTCAAAGAGTCTGTCCTTTCTCCAACATGTTTTTGCACCTTTGTGAAAAATCAGATGACAGGGCTGTGTGGGTTTGTCTCGGTGTCTTCTATTTTATTCATTGGTCTGTATGTCTACCTCTATGCCAGGACCATGCTGTGTTACTTCCTATGGCTCCTGTATTGTGTTTTGAGATTGGGCGTTGTGATGTCTCCATTGTTGTTCTTATCAATGAGGCTTGCTTTGACAATTAGTGGTCTTTTTTTTCTCCCATGTGAATTTTAAGGGTATTTCTCCATATCTGTGAAGAAAATGCTTTGTATTTTGGTGGGGATTACATGGAATCTGTAGAACACTTTTTGTAATGGGGGCATTTTCACAATATCAGGTCTGTCTTTTCATGAACACAGGAGATCTTTCTCTTTTCTAGAGTCTCCTTCAGTTTCTTTTTTCCAGCATTCTGTAATTTTACTTCAAGAGGTCTTTAACCTCTTTGCTTAGATTTATTCCTTGGTATTTTAAAAGCCGTTTGAATAAGTTCTTATCCTGATTTCCTTCTCATTAGGTTTTCTATTGGTGTATAGAAAAACTATTTATTTTTGTATGTCAATTTTGTCTCCTGTTACACTGCTGAATTTGCTCATCAGAACTCATATTCTTCTGGTAGAACCTTTGGGTTTTCTAAGAAAAGGATATTTTCTGCAAAAAAAACCCCTCACCTTCTATTTGTATCCCTTTTGTCTCTTTCTCTTGCCTACTTGCTCTGGCTAAAATTTCAAGTATTTTGTTTAATAGGAGTAGTGACCATGGACATCTTGTCTTGTTCCAGAGTCTAGAGAGAGAATTTTTTCCATTTCCCCCTCTTCACTATACTATTGACTTTGGGTTGGTCCTATTTGGCCTTTAGTATGATATGCTAAGTTCCTCCAACATCTAGTTCCTTAAGGTTTTGGTCATGAAGGGCCATTGAACTTTGTCAAAGACTTCCTGGAACTGTTGAAATGATTATATGATGTTGTCCTTTATTCTCTATGTGTTGTTTTAGATGTATTGATTTGCATATTGAGCCAACCTTGCATCTCTGGAACAAGACCAACTTAATCATGGTGTATGATATTTTTTGTATGTGTGTGTTTGTGTGTGTCAACAGAAACTCAACCCAAGAGCACCATACCACTGAGCCACATCCCCAACCCCTTTTATTTTTCACTTTGAGACTGAGTCTCACTACGTTGACCAGCCTGGCCTTAAAATTGCAATTCACCTGTTAGAGCATCCAATGTTGTTGGGAACAGAGGTAAACACCACCATGCCCATAAGTGGATATTATTTTTAATGTCTGGCAAGTATTGAATGAGGATTTTTCTGATTGTGTTCATCAGGCATATAGTCTGCAGTTTCCTTTCCTCATTGTGTCTTTATCCACTTTTCCAATCAGAGTAATATTGGCTTTGTAGAACTGATGTAGAAGTGTTCTTTCCTTTTCTCTTACATACAACGTGGGGGAAGACCATTGGTATCAGTTCTTTGAATACCTGACAAAATCCAGCCATGAATTCATCTGCTCCTGGGATTTTCCTTTTTGGAGGCCTGTGATTTCTGCTTCAGTCTTGCTGCTTGTTGTTGGTCTGTTTGGTGGGCTGTATCCCATTAACTCAACGTTTGTATGTCATATCCATTACTTTGTTCATATGTCTCAGAATTTTTTCCCATTTATTAAAATATAAGTTTTCAAAATAGCCTTTGAGATTTTCCCATTTATTGAAATGTAAGTTTTCTGAATCATTCCTAGGAGGTCTCTTGATTTCAGTGATGTCTGTTGTAATATTCCTATTTTTATTTCTAATTTTATTCATTTGTATTTTCTCTCTTTCCTTTGGTTATTTGGGCTAATTGTTTATCAATCTTGTTTTTCTTTACAAAAACCAACTCTTTATCTCATCGATTCTTAATATTGTTCTTTGACTTTCTATGTCATTGTTTTTGACTGGTATTTATTATTCTTCTATTGGTTTTTGAATTGATTTGTTCTTGTTTTTCTAAGACCTTGAGATGCGTCATTTGTGTGTTTTTTTTTTAATTTTAAATCTCTTGGATTTTTAAATTTAGTAGCTATGGTTATATATTTTTCTCTAGAACTGCTTTTCCTGAATTAGGGGAGAGAAGACGGTAGAGAAAAGTAATGTACTGAGGAAGAAGATGGATCAAAATAGGTTATATTCATATATATTATATTCATATATATTATATTATATCATAATGAACCAATAAAAGAAAAGAAAACACTGCCAAAACCAAAATAACTGCTTTTAGTATATCCCACAGATTCTGGGGATATGTTTGTATTGTCATATGATAATACAAAAATTCTGTGAACATCTTTTCCATCTGGCACTTCTTAAATGTCCCCCAATTTATTCAATTCATCATGCAAAAGTATATAGTTTGTTCTCTATGTGTCTATAATGTTTCTGTAGTTTTTCTTGCTGTTGGTTTATAATTACATCCCATTATCATATGATAAGTTGATGGGAATTATTTTAATTACTTTTGTATCTCCTAAGACTTTTTTTGTGTCTTAATATATGATCAAAAGTTTCATGTGCTGCTGCTGCTGTACAGAATGTATATGCTGTTGTCAGATGAAATATTCTGTAGCTATCTGTTAAGTCCATTTGACTTGAAGTATAGCTGAACTCTAGGAGATTTGTTGATAGCTTGTCTGTATGACCTAGCCACTGGTGAGAGTGGTATATTGAAGTTACTCCCACTTATGGTATTGGGGCCTATCTGTTCCTTTAAGTTAAGTAGTGTTTGTTTTACAAAATTAAGCATACTATAATTCAGACATAAATATTTATAGCCATTTATCTTCTTGTTGGATTTTTCCCTTTACCAATATGTAGCATCCTTCTTTGTCACCTCTGGGTAATTATTGCTTGAAGTCTGCCTTGTCAAGTATGGAAATAGCTACTCCTTCTTGCTTTTGGCTTTCATTTGCATGGAATATTATTTTCCATTCTTTCACTTTTATTCTTTGAACATCTTTGCCAGTCATATGTGTTTCTTGCAGATAATGTACAAGTTGGGTCTTATTCTAATGTCTTTTAATTGGAGAATTAAGACAATGTACATTCAGTGTTATGAGGAGGTGTGTTACTGTCTGTTGTTCTGCTTTATTTGAAATGCAGAATTCACTCCCAATTATCATTTACTTATCTTTTATTCTAGGGAGATTTATTCTTTCCCATGCTCTTGTGATTGATACTAATCTTCTTTTGTGTGGAGGATTCCTTTTCATATCTTCTGCAAGGCTGGCTTAGTTGTCATCAATGCTTTTAGCTTATTCTTGGAATTTTTTAGCACTTAAAATATTTCAGTATGTTTGCTGCTGGCCTTTAGAGTTATCCAGATACATTAACATAAGTGACTTGGTGCTTCTGTCATGAATTTATAAAAATCTTTTTGTTCTGAATTTTGGCATGTAGCTAAAATAAGATGTAGAGGGGTTCTGTTTTGGTCATGCCTGTTTGGACTTTAAAATGCCTCCTGTGCCTTGTTGTCCATCTTGTTTCCATGATCCACAATTAAGGAAATTTTCTGCTATGAATTCACTAAATAAGTTTTCTGTGGTATTAGCCTATATCTCCACTCCTTCCTCAAGACCCAAGTCTTGAATTTGATCTTTTAAAGTTGCCCTAGAATTCATGTATTCTCTTTAAATTTTCTCATTTTTATTACTGTCTGAAACATCTGCTTCATCCACCTTTCCTTCAAGTCTTAATGCTTTTTCTTTTGTCTGAAGTAGTATATTGATGATACTTTTCACTTAGACTTCTATTTTAGTCTATCAATTCAAAAATTTGTTTTTGTTATTTTTTCAGGAGCTATCATTTTGTTGCAGTGTTCTTTCAAAAATATGTCTGGCCTTCATTAACTCATTTCTTAGTTCTTTTAGTGCCTTAAGTATTTTCACAATTAAATTTGAATTCTTTGTCCAGAGTATCCTCCGTTTCAATATCTATGGATTCAGTTATTGGGGAATAGGAACTTTTGGCAGTGTCATGTTGTCTTTCTCTCTCAGGTCTCCTGTTTAATATGTTAATGTTTGTGATTGTGTTTGGATGGATTTTACTTCCCCTCATAAATATGGGTTGTTGTATTGAGCAGATCTCCAGTTTGAATATGTCCTGAGCAGGGTTTATGTCTCATTGTCAAAGCCCTAATTCAGGGTGATTAAAGTGCTAGGATCACTTATCTGAACTTTTTTCAAGAGGAGAGAACAGCAACACACATGTTAACTTATAACATAAAACTTATAGTGATATCTATATAGATATCATTATCCAAGGGGAAGTTGTCAGTGATAATGTAGAAAGCATGAAAATTAGGCATTCCCGATTCTAAAATTAATAATAAACACACAGAAATAAGAAATGAGAAAATACAAAGAAAATAAAAAACAGAAGAGGAAAATAAAAAGTGGTAGATGGGAAGAAAGACACAAGGCAAATGAAGCCCCCCCCCAAAAAAAAAAAATGAACAGGAGAAGATGCAAATGGGTCTGGGGAGATAGCTCAATGGAAAAGAACTTGCCTAGCATGCACGTGGCCTTGGGTTCAATCCCCATCACCACATTAAAAAAGAAAGAAAGAAAGAAAAAAGTAAACAACAACAAAAATGACTAAAAAAAGAAACAATGCAAAGGAAAATGAGAGAGAAGAAAACAAGTACAAAGAAAAAACACAATAAAACAAAAGATTATATGAAATAGAATACATAAATAATGAAGAAAACCTGCACTAAACCTCACATAAAAGTGCAAGAATAGCAAGAAAAGTTTATGATTTCCCTTTGCTGATGTAATTAAAGTATAGACACTTGTTACCACAACTTCTAGTTATTGAATTCACCAGCTTTGGGGAGTTCCTAGGAGTAACAACCGCTTGTTTCGTCTCAATTCTAGCGCAAACAGGACAGATATTGTTGTGGGATCAATACTGAGTGTTACACTACTACTTGCTTACCAGGATGTGTTACGGGACCATATGCAGCTACAGAGGTAAGTCACCCTCAATACTGGTTTCGTGTGCCCTGGGATGGGGGTCTGGCTATGTTAGGAGCTGGCCGTGAACTCTCACATATGAAGCTAGTGAGCCAATCTGTACTACACTCCAGTTCTGGAGTCCCTCAGTGAGTGAGCTCAGGGGCATGCAGGATTTCAAGTCCCGGTGGGGTTTCCTGGCCAGTCTCTGAGTGTGACAAAGGTGGCCTGCATACAGGATCTGTGCTCAGTTTGGCGAGCCGCAGGGAACAAGCTTTCTACCAGACCCTGACCCAGCACTCCTAGCCTCTTCCATCTTGTGAAACAAAAACACATACAGCTGGTATCCCTCACTGTCGAGAATCACAAAGCACCAATTTGAAATGGGCAGTGCATCTGCGGCCAACGGGCAGAACTGACCAATGGGCAGAAGACTACACCTTTTGCTGACCAGAGCTTTCAGCATATCTCTATCAGCCTCTAGCCTGAGCCCAGGCTATCAGGTGGATTATTACCATCCCAGTGAGGAGTGGTGGCCATGGTGGCTTTTGAGATACAAGAACGCAGGGGTTTTTGATCTCATTAGGAGTCCCTGCAATGGAGCCTTTCTAAAGGGGAGCCCCTCAGACTGAGTCAGAATCCCCAGGAGAGTGCCTGAAATGGCTTCTGTAGTGAAAAGTGAGGGTAATGCCTCCAAATGCCTCTGAGCATGGTGGCGTGGCCAGACCAGGGAGATTTGCTCACCCTTGTGGAGCTGTGCCCGGCAAGTTTTCTACCAGAACCAACCCTGGCATTGGCTGTCACAGAGCTCCAAATAACACATTTCAATGACAGTGCCCTGGGCGTCTGTCTCCTAGGAAAGACCATGCCTCTGGCTGCCCAGTGCCTTCAGCAGACTGGTCAAATTCTCTCTCCTCAATCCAGCCTGACTCTTGTTGTAGGGGCTTCCTGACCCAGTGAATTCACGTCACAGGTAGGGGCTTAGAGATGTAAAACAAAAACGCAGGCATTCCTGAGTGCCCATGAAGAGAGCCTAGAGAAAGGACCCTGGGTGAAGATGGCCTGGGACAGAGTCCCGCAGGGAAGAATCCACAGTCACCAGCACCCCTTGACATCCCAGGCCGAATCCATCTTCCCCTGGCTAAAACTCTTTGATCGAATGTGGAGGGGTCTGCTTTTCTTGAGCTTGCTGGGATTCCCCCATTCACCCCCCACCCCCAGAGGGGAGCTTCCCCTCTTGCCATTGCACGTTTTCCCACGGTACCCCCCATCCATCTGGCCGAAACCCAGGGAGCACTGTGGGCCTCTGGCTTCCACATTTCTTCCTAGGAGCATGTTATTTTATTTCTTAACTGAAAAGTGTTGTGTACCCTGCCCAATGAGTGTGTAGTGTCATGTCAAGTACAGAATCTTTTTTCTTACTGCTTTGTCATCTTAAACTCATTTTTCTATCGGTAGAAATTTTCAACTAAATATATTTAGAGTTTTGTAAGCTTTTTTGGACCTCAGTGCAGCAACACCAACACTCATCCATTTCTAGTCAACGGGACAAACTCCAGACTCATCACCAAGTCTCTTGTTTTAGCATTAAAATAGTCATTTAAATGATTTCAATGTGTACTGCTATACAATGGCAAGTGTTTATCAGAATTAGTTTAAATCAGTTTTCTAAAAGATGTCCACTTGTTTTTGTGGGGAATGCTAAGTAGGGCGAGGCTCACTGCAATTAGTTCCTTGTGGAAACACACGTCGGCTAGTGGGCTGTGGGGAACATGTTTCTCTGTCCCCACATCCTGTTTTCACAGAGTCTTTGTCCACCTGGAGACCAAAGTTAGGCTTAATCTGGACAGCATATGTGAGGTTCTCTTCTAAAATGTTTCAGTTTTCAATCTGTATTTCTCTAAACTTAAAATCTTACTGATTTCACAATTGGGAGATTCAGGTGTCTTCTTAGGCAACAATGAGGATATCTTTGTGTGAGCCTCATTATTGATGTTGATTTTACCAGTGTATCTCTGAGACTGTTCCAGAGAAATTTGTTTCTCCTATATTTGATGATGAACCTGAACAAGCAAAACAGAGAACAAAGGAACATGCAAGAGGTAAGAACCATATAGAGTTGATACAAATCCATCGGATAGAATGTTGATTTAAAGCATGAGTACTAGTACATTCTAACAGTTGAAGAAATGTGCCTACTAAATAGGTAGTAAGGAAAAAGAGTGAGATGGTAATAAGTGGTATATCTTACCAAGTTTCAGAAACAGGTAAGGTGGACAGTGTTGCTAGAGGAGCTGAATCATTAGTGCTACTTCCAGACATGATTAAGCTAGAGGGAAATTGGGAAATAAGGAAACGTAGAGGAAGAGAGGTCCAAGAAAGACAGAGTGTGGGGAGTAAAGGAAGGAAAAAGAGGAGGTATGTCAAGGGGAGGGAAGGAGATTCAAGTCAGACCAGTATTAGAAATGGGGGAAGAATTTGTGAGTTTCTAATACCAGAATTGTCTAAGAAGTAGAGTAAGAATTTCCCCACTCTTCCTGTCTTCCTCTCCATTAGAAAGGCAATAAGGATTGAAGTCCTGATCATGCAGCTATCATTGTTTTTTTAACCGTAAATAAATATAATAAGCACAGACATTTAGCCATGCATGTATAAAATTTCATGTTACCAAAATGTTGCCGTTTCCTAATGAAGAAACAGAGAATGGGGAAATAGGAAAGAGTGGGAATGCTCACCAAAGCCATAGACCTTGTCCGCTGAAAAGATTGTGACTTCATACAGAGGTTCAATTTTGGGGACATGATAGGAAGGAGCCTGTGGCCAGATTCTAGAAAGGCAAGTTCAGGTAGAGGAATTGGAAGAGGTCTCAGTAAAGACAAGAACTCTCCAATTTTACTGAATCATCTGTTGGGAACCACATTCAGTATGCACGTTTTGACTCAACAGATCTTTGGTTCTATAGTTCTACTACATTTAAAGGTAATCCTAATGCTCCTGGTCCTCAGACTTGTGTTTTGGATAGCAAGAGAATGGAGCTATTGGATCATGGTTGAGCACACAACCAGATGGAGGGAAACATAAATACCACTTTTATTCTGAGCATGTTTCTTGACAAAAGTGAAGGCCAAAAAAAGTCGAAGACACAGAGATTACACTTCTAAGGCAATATTGCTAAATTGGGAGGAAAGACTGAATGGGAATAATCCCACATAGAAAGAATGTATAAAATGGAAAGAATCAAGACCACAGATGTAGAGTCTGCTTTTGAAAAGCAGAAGAGTGGGGGAAATGAGGAAGGAAAGAATCAAGTTAACTCAGTAATTTTGGAGAAAATGGTGGGGAAACTGAATGTTTTTCAGCTAGTTTCAATATATTTGCACTCAAACTATACATGAGACAATTATGGGTTCAGAGATTTTTGGAAGCAGGGGGAGCATTAGAGTTGGGGTAAACTGGAACTACTCGTTTGTCCTTTTTATAGCTACCAGGCATTAGGCATGTGTGTTACATGGATGTTAGTTGTTCAGATGAGATTCATATCATTTTAGAAGCATTGGCTATATTTTCAAAGGTAGCTAACTTTTCCTTTTTTTTTTTTCCCTTTTCCTTGTGATGGAGCCTGGGATTGAACCCAGGGCCCTGCGCGTGCTAGGAATGCATTCTGCTACTGAGCGACATCCTCTTCCTTAGAGAGCTAATTTTCTGATAAGACAGACATGCCATGAAAATGCTTGAAAGACTAAGAAGAGATACCAAACCAGGCTCATTTTGGAAATAGAAGACTTTCTATAGAGTTTATTCCTTGAACACCAAGATGTTATTTTTAGTATATATTGCAATAATTTCAAAATATAAAAGTTTATTAATAATCTGATAATTCTGTGACATTTCATTTTACTTTTACCCCTCGGATTACCACATTTCAGGATTTGAAGCTTACAATACATTATTTCTTTGATGCAGCTCTTATATTTTCTCACATGGGTAATTGAACTATTTTTAATCTTCACATGGGTGAATCAAGAAACTTACAGTTGTTTAAACCAGAGGATATCAGAGATGTGGGCCCACCGATGTCCCATATGGGTATGGAATAACAAGAATATTTTATAAGCTGTTGTTCTAAAAGTATAGATCTAAGCTGATTAGTTCAGAGAACTTTCTTTGATGAGAAATGAATGATACATTCTATTGGATTGTTATCACAGCTTTGTACTTATTAACTGAGAAGACAAGTGGGTGGAAGGGATACATACTTGTAACAATGGGTTAAATAGTTCTCATAGGTTACCTGCAAGGCACATGCCATCATAGATATTTACCCTCTTAGGTCCTGTTTTTCTCCTCTGGTTAGATATCGCTTTTCTTTCCCATCAATCTGCATGTGCACATTGTTATATATCCACTTGCCCATTTTATTTATGGTTGTTGGAAACACAATGTTACTTCTGGAAATGTAACTTCGTGTTTTATTTAACTGATATTCTGGTTTTCTTCAGTACATTTCAGTCATGTGGCTCTACTAACCAAAAGCGAACCAGCAATTGAACGTCCCCCCCAAACTATAGGAATCATCATCAAAGCTAAGCATGAGGATTTGGCTCTGTGTAACTGACAGAAATATACGGGTGGTTTTGTTATATTCATGCTTACTTGATTATATGTTCCTTTTTTTTTTTCTTTCAGTGTTTCAGGAGACATATAATTTCTTAAAGGTAATTGAACTATTTTATCTTGAATTGATAACTTCAAGTTGTATAAAATGTACAATATTTATTAACATCTTGTTTCCAAATCCATCCAGCCTAATAGGGAAATGAAAGATTGTCTTCCAGATCAAGAAATTGATATTCTTGAATTAGGTAAATTTTGCAATACAAAAATATCTCTGTAAAATAGGCTGAAATCTTTGAAATACTATCAGTGTTTCTTTTCCTTCTTTTCTTTTTTAGTGTCCAAGTGGGATGGGGGGAACCTGAAACAAAAAATGGCCAATGTCAATGTTGACCTCCACGTTTCTTAAAGAAGTGTTTACTTGCATAAGAAAATGATTTTTAAAATGGTACTTTTTTCTCAGATGTTTCTTTAATTAAGATTCAATCTTTGCAATCCCTTCACCTGTTAGGGATTCATGGAGGTGGATTATGAGATTCTATATTATTTATGAAGTTTACAAATGCTTGCTGGAGAGAGCTGGGTAGTATTCCCAGCTTCTTGGTAGAAGTTTTGGCGTGGACCCAAGAGTTTGAGGCCAGCCTGTGAAACATGGGAAGAACTCATCTATAAATATTAAAAAAATAAAAAGTTGGTATCAGCTCTTGTTCTGCTGTGACACCTAGTGTATTGACTAATCACACCAAACCTGTAGTGTATTTTATCACCAGTTTATTCAGTGCCCTTCATCACTCTTAAGGTCAGGTTTATGGTAAGAAATCATGCAATCTGTGATCGTATATATTCTATTTTTCCTCTTTCCTTCAAAATTAATATTGTAGATATTGAAGATAATCCGTTATATTCTAGAGTAATGACTAAGAGGTAAATCCAAAACTATTTACCCATTACCATTGAATTCTTTAGTGAGATTTATTTTTCTTGCTTTCTCTCTTCAGTGGTAGGGACTGAATCAAAGGCCTTTTTGACCTATAGTGGCTTTGCCCACAGCCCTCTCTTAGTCATTGTTGGGCTTGGTAAATCCAAGAATCAGATGTTCCACACTCATGCTAAATGAGTTCCCCCGATGCAGACACCAGGCAGGAGAACTACATGGCAAACAGCAGAAGATTAACCAGCTCCTGTGCTTCATTTCACAACTCATTTGATAATTTTTTGTAGTTGTGAGAAGGGTCTGGAATTACAGGGACCCAGATTAGTACTTTCATTCATTTACTAAGTCTATATACGGGCACTGGACATTGTATATCCTGTGTGTTTCTAGAACATTCCCTCAGTCCAGGCCTGTGTCATCCTTACTTTGCTCTGCGGCCTTCTAATTATCCATCTCCACTGATGCACATGCACCTCACATTCATGCCCCCAACACTCCTAACCTCAGGACGGGACTAAGACATCAAGCAATGCATTAGTATACATATTTTATTTTCCCTATATCTGTAGATTTAGTGCTGTATTTTGAAGAGAATTGTCATATTTCCTAGAGTTATTCAGTTGTCAGTCCTAAGTTATTTGCATGTACCACTTCCATATTTCCTCTTTTCTTCTTCTTTTTTGATTTTTTTTTTCTTTTCCATGGTGGGGATTGAAGCCAGTCCTGTTTTGCAGGGTAAGCATTTGCTGTATCACTGAGATCCACTCACTGCCAGTCTTCTCTTTAAAGTTGATGAGTCACTTAGGTCCTAGGATCAAGATATTCCAAACAAAATACCTAAATGATTTCCTTCGATGTAGGGAGATGTGTAAAAGTCAAACAACTGAAACTAACAACTTCCACATCACGTGCCTCCTTCCACATCACATTGGATGCCTTTGGTATATGGTCCTGAGCAGAGTCTCCTTTTCCAGAGGCCCATAGTTTTACTTTTCTTAATTTAATGCAACTTTATTCTGTGGGCACTGAAAATTCTATATCCTAAGTGTTGGAAGAGTTCATCAGTTCAGGCCTGTGTGGTCATTTTGTTCTGCTGCCTTCAGTTTCTCATCTCTGTCCATTTAGATACATGCCCCTCATGTTCATCCTGCCCAGGACATTTGGAGTGATCTAACTCCAATGGAAATACGGCCATGAACTACTCTTTAGAACACTAATGTCTAAACAGCTTAAACTTACCTTTAAACTTTGACAGTACAAGCTTTGCCTACCTATCTTTAGCCCTTTCCTAAGTCTGCCCTTTGCTCTGCTGTTCCTCCTAACCAATCCGTCTATTTTTAGAGCAATACAGACCCCTCTTGCTCTACCACCTTTCCTGCTCTCATGCTTTCCTGCCCTTTGGCTGGTAATCTCATTCTTTGAGTCTCAGCTCAGGAGTACTTCCAGAAAAATCACCCCTGACACCATTAACCCCATTAGCAATAACCAGGAACTCAAATAAAGAATATAGCATCAAATAAATTCACTCTATTACACAAAGGTGACTTAAAAGATTGTCCCCTCTTCACAAGCAAAAAGAATTCCCATGTAAAGAAGTAATTTACAGTTTAAGTCATAAAGATATAGTAGAAAAATCGATGATGTACTAAATTAGCCCCAAGAAAGAAACACATTTTTGTGTGTGTGTGGGGGGAGAACAACAGCCCAAATCAAGTGAAACTTTACAAAATACACTAAAACTTTAGAGTGGAAAAGAAATTTGTCAGAATTGTGGACAAAAACATTTCAGATATAAGGAACAGCTTGTTCACTGACAAAGGTGTAAAAAGCATCAGTCATTTTGGAAACCATTAATGATAAAAAGAAGTTATTTTAAAGTTACTATTATAAAGTTGAGAGCAATGTACAGTGTGAATATCCAGGTTACTATGATATTTTAAAGTTTTGTTTCTGGGGACATTTTATTTATTTTGCATGGATGAATCTTTGCAGTGCTTGTATGCATGAAACCTGGTGACATCTAGCTTCTCCAATGGTGTGCTTGAGTTCTGGATTAGTAGAAGGATTTCCTAAAGAAGTCAATATTTGCTGGATGTGGTGGAACATATCTGTAATCCTAGCTCTTTGGAGGGCTATGGCAGGTTTCTGTTCAGTGTGGCTACATTATTGAGACTCTGTCTCAAAATAAAACTGGGATGCGGAGAGTGGCTGAGAACTTGCCCAGCACACACAGGCCATTGGGTTTAATATGAAGTCCCTCAAAAAAAGTACTAAACATGCAGCTAATGACACTTAATTGAAAAAATAAATGTTATTGTTATTATGATGTACCTTTATTTTAATACATGATTGTTTTTTCTAAAATTTTTAAGTAGTTCATATAGAAATATATATATTTTCAGTGGAACCATATTTAATTGTGACAATTGAGGAAAAACAAAGCATGCTTCATGGCCCTGAAGAGAGCCACACACAGGTATGTAAACATGTAAATTGAAATTATTTTTTTTCCATGTTATTTTCCTTCCTTCAACAACTTAGATTAGGCCAAATAAAATTGCCCTTCAGAATAGTATTTTAGACTCCAAAAATCATGGTTTAAACTTTAATTTAAAAGATATTTTAAACTGGTCATGCCTCTAAAAATACTTTTAGAATCCACTGCAGCTTATAGGTAAACTTGATCCTTGGGATTGAAGCAAATCTCCTTCTGAATATTGTTTGTACTTTCATTTACATAACCTCCCTAAATGATGTAGAGTTCACATCAAATTTGAGTCTCAGAAATAATCAGTTGAAGTTTCTAGCAAATACGACCGTGGGGGCCACCGAATTGTGATTATGTTCGAGGCTTTTCATTCCCAGTAGCTCAAAAGTTTTAGTTTTATGTTGCCAGTCCCCCAAGCCAAGGTTGAAAATTTCTCCCTCTGCTTTGGCTTCAGTGGCTACATCAAGGTAGATAATAGGGTGGCCATAGAATACAAAGTGATTCTTCAGAGAATTGAACCTTTCAGAATGGGATCTTCAGAGTTTTGGTGCAAATGAAAACCTTTCAACTTAATTTCTTTCAGTGTGGAAAATCAGTAAATATGAGTAAATATTTTTATGCACTGTTTTTAGTTGACATTAGAATACATTGAAACTGGACTTAATGCTGATAGTTCATACAGATGTTTAAACTATCATGACATATATCATGACATATCTGATTGGGTTATATTAATTTTGGCTCTAAATAATTTAAAGTTTGCCTTCTCTAGAGTTATTGATCTTTATTTGAGAAAGGCTTAAATGCACTGGAAGTTTAAGGTAAGGTGAAGGAAAGTCTTTTATGTGAGGAAGCATTTCTAATGAACTTTTTAAAATTAAAGAAGCACAAAATTATTATTATAGACTGATATTATAACTATTAAACTTGAAAAGTAACAGTTCTCCTTAGTATCAAACTTTCATTAAAGGTTCAAGAAGGAAGAAATAGTGAAATAAAGAAGATGGAAGCATCACAACACATATACGAGGTTGTTAAAGACATTTACAGTGATGCATTATGTTATGAAAATGAAAACATTCATCATCAGCAGTTTTCTCCTGAGGAGAATGAAGAACAGGATGGGTAAGACATGACAATATTTCACACTAGATAATTGTTATTGTCCTATAAAACTCATTCTAATTTGTGCCAATACTCATGATTAACACATTCTATGCTTTTACTGGGGATATAGCCATGCAGGGTTATCAGAAAAAATGTAAACAAGCAATGAGGTACCATTTTCCCATATTTTTTAAAATACATTTTTTAGTTGTCGATGGACCTTTATTTTATTTATTGATCATGTGAGGTGCTGAGAATTGAACCCAGTGCCTCACGAAGGTAGGCAAGCGCTGTACCACTGAGCTACAACCCTAGGCCTTCCCATATGTATTGATAAATATTTACTTAAAAATAGTAACCAGGATTGGCCAATGTGAGGAAAAAGGAAATGTGAGGTAAAAGAAATTGTCGGTACTTTTGGAAGGGTAAGTTAGGAGCATGTACTAAAGTTTCAGAATATTATTCCTTAAACCTAATAGCTTCACGTCTTTATGTAATCCTTCTGGGATAGGAAAACTTGACTTTAAATGCATACATGTACACATAGGTGAAGAATACGTATTATATATTATACCAAACATACAAAGATGAATAACATATCTAAGATTCGCAACATGTACATTGAGGGTATGTAATAGATATGTCAAGTACATTTATGTAGACATATTACATATGTAAGTATGTGTGGTCAGGGTATTAGGTAGAGCACTGTCATATCATCAAGTTGAAGTTAGTTTAAATATTCATCAATAGGCAAATAGTTAAATTGTCATATAAAATAATGCAATATGTAATCAATTAAAAATGAAGTTAGGTCTCTAGAGTACTGTTTTTTTTTCACAAGTACAATATATTTAAAGCACTTATTTTCATGATACCTTTAAGCAAATTTTGTCCTACTACTTTAACAACTGTTAAATTGTCAAAGGAAACAGCCCGCTAAACTGCACTCTACTTTACCACAGATCTACTCACGGATAGATTTGGGGTATTTGTTTTCAATGCCCCTGTGCTCAAATATCAAACCCTCAGATTAATCTGAATATTGCTAATGGATTGCACATGGGGGTCAATGTTCCATTAAATACTTCATTATGTGAGTAATATCTATTAACTTTCATCAAATGATCTTTGATTTACTAAAGCAGGAATTGGCAAACATTTTCTGCAAAGCACCACAGAGTAAATATTTTAGTCTTTGTGGGCCAAAAGGTATCAGTGGTTGTAGTATGAAACAAGTTATAGACAATGGTGAATAGGTGTGACTACTTTGCACTAAAAACTTTGTGTACAGGGGTGCATAACTCATGCATGCACCCCTGGACTTCATCCCCAACACCACCGAAACAAAAACAAAACAAAATCTTAAAAAGTTTTCTTATAAAATATGCAGATATACAACAAAAAAGTATAGATTTGGCCCGCAGGCACTAACTTCTTGACTCTTGTGCTAAACCCAAGGTGCAACTAATGTAGTGAATTTTCCTTGCAAAAGGCACCTGCATGCATATCATCATCCCTTTTAAATAATATTTTTGTGCTTCTTTAATTGAACATGCATCACAGCATATTTTTCAAGTGACTTCATGTACAGAATGTATAAAAATTTAGTTATAAATTAGATATGTTCTGAGTTGTTCCCTATTTTACTGTTATAGAATTCAATGTTTTATTGTTACTGATAACTTTGTTTTTAAAAATTTATTTTAATTAGGTATATATAACAGCAGAATGCATTTTGATTCATTGTACACAATTGCAGCACAACTTTTCATTTCTCTGGTTGTACATCATGTAGTGTCGCACCCTATGTGCAGTCATACATGTACCTAGGGTAATGATGTCCATCTCATCCACTATCTTTCCTGCCCGCATTCCCTCTCCCCACCTCTCCTTCCTCTTTGCCCCCCAAAAGTTCTCCATTTTCCCCATGTTCTCCCCCCACCCCATTATGGATCAGCATCCACTTATGAGAGAAAACATTCAGCCTTTGGGTTTGGGGGATTGGCTTACTTCACTTAGCATGATATTCTCCAACTCCATCCATTTACCTGCAAATGCCATAATTATCTTTTAATGCTGAGTAATATTCCATTGTGTATATATACCACAGTTTGTTTATCCATTTATCTATTGAAGGGCATTTAGATTGCTTCCACAATTTAACTATTGTGAATTGAGCTGCTGTAAACATTGATGTGGCTGTGTTACTATAGTATGATGATTTTAAGTCCTTTGGGTATAGACCGGGGAGTGGGATAGCTGGGTCAAATGGTGATTCCATTCCAAGTTTTCTAAGGAATTTCCATACTGCTTTCCAGATTGGTTACACCAATTTGCAGTCCCTCCAGCAATGAATGAGTGTGCCTTTTCCCCCACATCCTCGCCAACATTTATTGTTGTCTGTATTCTTGATAACTGCCATTCTGACTAGCGTGAGATGAAATTTTAGAGTAGTTTTGATTTGCATTTCTCTAATTCCTAGAGATGTTGAACATTTTTTTCATATCTTTGTTGATCAAATGTATATCTTCTTCTAAGTGTTCAGCTCCTTAGCCCATTTATTGATTGGATTGTTTTTTTTTTTTTTTTGGTGTTAAGTTTTTTGAGTTCTTTATATATCCTGGAGATTAGTGCTCTATCTGACATGTGTGTGGCAAAAGTTTGTTCCCAAAATGCAGGCGCTCTCTTACTGATAACTTTGTATATTGGCATATCATATGTAATCCTAGAGTTAAATGATTTGCTTGAAGCAAGAATTACTATTATTATTCCTCTGCTCACATTTAGTTGCCTCCCTTTTCACTCAGCGTCCATGCCAAAGTTTTTCCTAATATCTACCAGATAATACCTGATCTGTCCCCTGTTAAATGTCTGACTTTAACTTGTATTTCCCATCTCTTTCGTTCTATCCCAGCCCTCCTGAACTTCCCACTATTCTTTAAGCTCTCCAGGAATACTCTCTATGGAAGTTTTCTGTAGATGGCTTCTGGCTTGGGCCTTCTATTCTTTCAGGTTTTTCTTTACGCCACTTCCCTAGGGAGGCCTTTCCTGCCATCCTGACTAACATTTCCACCATGCTGCCCCTGCAACATATAGAAGTTTCATTTTTCATTCTCCCACTGTTGCTTTCCCCTCGGGCACACTGTGCATTTCAGCCGTGTATCTTGTTTATTGTTGTGAGTCTACTTCACTCTCACAGTAGGATTTGGGCTTGTTTATCACCATGTCCTTAGTGCCTAGAAACGAGTGCCTATCATACAGCAAGTGACCACTGAACACATATTTATTCCATTTGTGAGTGGAGTTTATTACTCTTGGTGTATTGTTTGAAACATTGGACTAATTTTTACTTAGAAAAAGCTTGATGGGAGTCCATCCTGACAATTTTACCTGGCATGTATATGAATGTTTTGGATTCTTTGGGGCTTTTTTTTTCTCCTGGTGCTGGAGATTGAACCTGGGGCCTGCAAGTGCTCTACCATGGAGCCACATCCCCAGCCCTCTTTGTGCTCTTTCATGCAAGCTATATGCTATACATTGATGTTGTTCCATTGGGTCAGGAAAGTCCAATGATGTGGTCACTCATTATTTGTTCTTTTACTGATAATTATGATCTTTTAAACTGTAGTAAAATGGATCAAAGCATCACAAACTTTATTCTATTAAGAAAATTAAACTACAAGGATAGTAAATTTAATGAACTTAAAAAAATAACTATTGCTCAAGGATTAAGAAACTTTAGTAACTGAAATAAAAGGAGAATTTATTCCTTTCTCAGGCAAAGTTCAGCCTCAGTCCCTTCTAACATACAAAGTGATTATCTTATATAGGGTTTTTCAAAGAGTGGAGTTTAAGGATCAGCCAGCTTCCAGAATGTAAGTTGACATGTGTAGCAGTGTGCTTAACCAACGCCTGCAGCTGTTTATTGGCTGCCACCATAAGGTTGGCGTTGTAAGCCATGTGCATTGGAATGAGTCTATCTATGGCTGCCTTTCAGGAAGCAGATGGCTGGCATGGGTTGGTAGGTATTTGAAGCCAGTGGACTTTGATTGATTGATTAGTTTTAACTCTGGTTTAAGTGGCTACTACAACCAAGACTGCAGATCAGTCCTTTCATAAGATCAAGCCAACTGCAACTAGAAGTTTTCTGTTTAAAAGATGCTTTCCATCAACTGTTCAAAAGAAAAACGATTTCGTATTCTAGAATTGTAGACTTATATTTGAACTTTGCCATAAGAGGTATTGCTTAATAATTGCTCTCATGAATACATCTCCCTTTTAAAATTTTAAAATGCTTAGAATACTTAATCTGAACTGTAAGAGTTATGTGCATTTCTTCTTTGGCAAATAAGTGTTAGTTTCACTTTAGTTTTTATTTTTTGGTACTGAAAATTAAATCCAGGGTCCTTAACCACTGAGTCACATCCCCAACTCTATTTTAAAATTTTGAATTTTGAGACAGGTCTTGCCAATTTGCTGAAGCTGGCCTCAGACTCGTGATCCTCCTGCCTTAACCTCCCAAATTGCTGGTATTACGGGCGTGTGCCATCATGCCTGTTTATTTTTGATAGTTTTATGGGGTCATGCTCAACTTCTAACAAAATAATCTCCATTACGGAATTATAGTGTCTTTGTAAATTCATGTAGGTATTTGATGCTAATGTCACATGATTATAATTTGTCCATATAAAAGTAATTACAATGGTCTGTGGTAACCTAGCTTTTTAATATTAAAGTTAGAGACTAGAATTAAAGTCTGCAAATGTTACAAATTCATTTTCAAACAAATTCATGACTAGTCAGAATATTGCCATTTCAAAGTCTATGTAACACTCATGTATTTTTAAAGAGATGTTTTTTTATATGTCTCATGGCATTTTAAAAGCTTCATCTAAATGGCCTAATGTTATATTTTAAAACAAAACCCAATAGTGCAGCATAAATACTTACTACTTACTACTCCCCTGAGAAGCATTGGCTATGGGTATGAGCTTAGGTTTTAGTGCAGCATTGAACTGCTTGGGTTGTCCTGCTATATCATTTGCCTCTGCAAGTTGACATTTTCCTTTGAAGCTTCTACAAAACACCTAGATGTTGTGTACTTTTTTTTTTTTTTTTTTTTGCTTACATTCTATTCTCCAAGTAGAATGGTTTTTCTGTCACTTTTTTTTTTTAATGTCCTCTAAGATTTATCCTTTATGTCTTCCATAGAGTCGTCCTTGGGCTCAGATCCAGCATTTGGTATACCACCCCTTATATTTCACATTGTATTATAATTGTGTATCTGGTGTATTTTTCAAAGCAGTGTGTATACATTTCCTGTTATTTAGCTAGTGCTTCATGACTTTTTAAAATCGATCAATGAAAAGATGGGGAAGAGTTGGGGTTTAGCAAACTTTCTTTTTATTATTTGTCAGTAGAATTATGGAAAATCATTGCCTTTGTGTGTATTTTTTCAAGTACTGGTCCTGCCTTGCCCATGGAGGTAGGAAAGGAAACTACAACGGAGAAACGGGACTCCCGAGAGTCTGATGCTCCACCTTGGACAGGGCCGGCTGACCCAACTGCCAGCCTTCCACAAACAAAGGAGGATCGCAGCTTAAGTGAACCTGTTGAGGATGAAGGAAGGTAAAGATCCATCAGTTCTGTAGTTTCCTGTGAAGAGGTCAGAGCAGTGAGTACTTTTTCAGAAAATAAGACAGAATAGTGTAGTTCAAGGCAAAGGAAGAGAATACTCAATGATATGGGCGCTGCTGGTAGGTTGATTAAGATGAGGACAAGTGACCTGGACAAGGAGCAGTTTCCATAAATGGTCACCATGGAAGCCTGACCTCGGTGGGTAAATGTAGGCAACTCCTTAGAGAACATTTCCTGGGAAAGGCAATAGAGACGTGGATACTAACTGAAGGAGAGTGTGAGACTTAGAGGTTTTTTTCTTTTAAAATAGAAGCTTTTAATGTTGGTTCTTGGAAATGGTCCAGAAGAGGAGGACACACCTATTCGATTAATTGGTTTGCATGTCCAGATATTAGAAAGCTTCACACATATAGTAAATAAATTGTCCTTAGAATTTTTATTACTTTGTTTTCTATGGTAAGAGATTGCTGTTTACTGTGCTCTGGTTCACAAACTGGCTATCCTAATATAATTGAGCATGCAAATAAGGGCCCAAGCCTTCAACTCTCACAGATTTTTAAAATTGTGTGATAGAGGACGTTCAAGCACATAGGCTATCCTCAACAGAATGCAGAGTTGTGTCCTGTGCTTTGGACGGTTATCATCAAGAGTAGGTAAGATATTGTATGGTACTCTAAACTATCAGGTGTGTCAATATTAGATTTGGGGGAAAGGAGGACTTTGTGTGTGTACAATACAAAAGTAAAGTACTGACAGCATAATTCAGATTATTTGCATAGAATTATAAAGTTTTAAAGAATCAAAATCTCATTTCCTCTTGTTTCCCTCTTTCAACAGCATAATTGAAAATGTTTCGTGTGCCCAGTAAGTATGCACAAATAAACGGTTGAATAAATTATTCCTGTTGATGAATTTGTTTTGAAAAATAAATAAACCTTCAGTTGATTAAAACTAGGATTCCTAAATTGCTTAGGTATAAAGTCTTTTTACTTAAAAAATACTAGCAAGATTCAGAAATTATTATAACTGTGTCCAGACAAGGAATGACAATATAGACAATCTGCTGTTATATTTCCTAATAACACTTGAAGATATATCACTTTGACAGCATATTGTGAAGTATATGCTATGAAGACTGAAAACCTGTGTTTGAATTTTGGGTTTGCCACAAACCTGCTGTGTGGGTTTGGGCAATTAGTTGGCCTTTCTTTGTGTGATTTCTCCCTTGATAAAATACCTAATCTGTCGCTTCTCTCATAGAATTACTGTGAGGATTAAGACAAGTTTAGCATGTACAGGGCTTTCAATTATATGCAGCGATTATATTGTAGGTCCTGAAACATGAATCCCTGTGGTTATTACAAATGGGTTTCCCACACACAGGATTTAAGTCATATTTTTACAAATGGTTTTAGTGCCTTGTAAAAGTTTCATTTCTTGAAAATAAATGATTGTAAAGTTTATGAATAGGAGAAATAAATTACAAATGTAGATATTTTACATAAAAAAGGTAATAGTCTGAGATTTTGTGTTGACATATTTAGTGTTTGTCTGAAAGGATTTTACATGTTTTTGTCTTTTTAGGCCCACAGAGAAAACATCTAATGAGAAGGAGGGCAAGGTATTGTTAGAAATAATCCAAAAGAGTGTTTTATTGAAAAAGTAAATTACGAAAGTCAAAGCAATACTAAATAAAATATAATTTAAAAACATATGGTAAGAGGTAAAGTGAAAAAATAGAGCAGGTTTTTTTGTTGTTGTTGTTGTTGTTGTTATGTACAGACTTTAACTTTGAAAAATGGTTAAGAAAGAATAGTCACCAATAAAGGTTTCCTTTTGACTGAAATCTTTTAAAACTACCTGTGCTTCTGCTTATATAAAAAGATGGTTAACTGCCACTTCTACTAATTTAATATGTGGTCTATATATTTGGGGTACATTCTGATATTGTATTATTGCTTTATAGATCAAAAACCAAGTACATGCTATAGAAGACCTTGATGACTTAACACAGCCACCTGAAACAGCCTTACAGGATTCTGAGGAGACATACCTTAATTTTCAGAATATTTTGGGGCTAATTGAAGAATTTAAAATATCACATAAAGGTAGGAACTTTGTATAAAAACGAGGCCTTCTGATGCACATTATAGTAATATATGCACACACTACTCAGCCCTGCACCAGAGAGCTGATGGGTTATAGAGTTGTTCATGCAGAAATGTGCTTCATATTAGAACAGGATGAGAAGTGTGGCACCAGACAGCTGTGACCACTGCACTTTTCTTTGTGAACTCCCCTGCACGCCCCCCCCCAACCCTACCCCGTATTGACTCTGCTGCTCTCTTGGACCATTGACCACCATGAGGTCAGGTTACCATCCTTCTACCTGAATTTTGCAGTAATCTTGAAACTGTTTTCCCTGCCACCCCACCCCCTGAAACTTGCTCTTTTCTGCAAGTATAATCACATTGTTAAAAATCCAGTTCTCACCATATTAACCCTTTCCTTAAAACCCAGCTATCACTTCTCTTTGCTATAAGATTAAAGGCCTCTGTCCTCCAGCTTTATTCTGATTCTACGTCCCAATCACTGATTCAGCTGTTTCTTTTTGCAATGCAGTCTCCAAAGCTGTGGCAAAGTACTGTGGACATATGGAAAGTGGGAAATTTGACCAAGTTTTCACATGTGTATCAAACACATTTAATCACTATGATCAAGATAGTTGAGAAATCCTTTAATAAGAAACTGCCACATTGTTTTCCAAAATATTGGTACCATTTTCCTTGCCCATCACTAATGCATGAGACTCCTGTTTCCTTCCTATATTCTTTATCACAAAGTGTTTTTGAATGGACATCAGTGTGGCTTTAATATGCATCACACTGAGCACTAGTCATGTTGACCATCTTTCCATGTGTTTACAATCTCTATATATTTCTTTGGTAAGCTGTCTTTTTAAATCTCTTGGCATTTTAAAGATTAGTTCATTCCTTATTGGATGAATCTTCAGAGTCCTGGATACCATTCCACTTCCAGTTGTATTTTATTGCAAGGAATTCTCATCAGTTTCTAGCTTGACTTTTATACTCTTAATAATATCTTTTCAAGAGTGTAAGTTATAACTCTTAATGAAGTTCAGTTACATATTTGTTCATTTACGGATTTTGTTGCTTATGTCATAGGTAAGAAATAACTGCCTAGTGCTAGATCACAAAGGTTTCCTTCTTTGTTTTATTCTAGGTCTTTTAGTTGTAGGTGTTCCATTTAGATCTGTGGTCCATTTTGAGTTCCTTTTAGTGCTTGGTGGGAAGTTTGGATCCAAGTTTATTCTGTTGACATGGAAATCTGGTTGTTCCAGTACCACATATTGAAAGGCTATCTTTTCTCCACTGCATTGCCATCAGGCCTTTATCAAAATTAAGTTGGTTTTTACGTGAGGGTCTACTTCTGTACTCTGAAATGTATTCCATTGATCTCTTAGCCTTTCTCCATGCCAGCATCATACTGATTTGATACTATAGATGTGTATACTTGAGACCAACCCTCCTGTCTCCCCTATTTTGTTCTTTGTTCAGGGATACTTTGTCTATTCTAAATCCTTTGTGTTTCCATATGACTTTTTTTTTTTTTTTTTTTAGTGTTGGAGAAGGAAATCAGGCACTCGAGTGGTCAAGGCAAGTACTCTGCCACTGATCTATATATCCAGTCCTCCATATCATTTTAGAATCAGCTTGCCAATTTAAAAAAAAAAAAAAATGGCTGCTTGCCTTTGGGAATTATATTGGGGAGAATGACATCTTAATAATGACTCTTTAAACTCCTGAATAAAGCACATCTTTCCAGTTGCTTAGGTTGCATTTAATTTTCTCTGTAATATTTTGTGGTTTTTAGTGTATGGACCTTTCTGTGCATTATCAGATTTATCCAGATTTCAGATATCTTAATAAAGCTGTAAATAGTGTTTTAATTTCTTTTCTTAAATATATTTTATTTTCAAATGACACAGTAATTATACATATTTATGGGGTACTGATGTTTCAATGTTTATATAATATTTGATAATAAGATCAGGGTAATTGAGATGACTATCGACTTTTTCATTTATCATTTCTTTGTTCCGGGCACATTCAAAAATCCTCTCTAGAGACTAGTTACTTTGAAATTTTCAATTAATTGTTGTTAACCAACTGTGCTATGGGACACTAGAAGTGATTCCTCCTACCCAACTGCACCCCATTCCCATTAATCATTTTTTCTCCATCCTCATTCTTAAAAACCCCTTCCAGGCTCTGGTCACCACTTTTCTGTTCCATTCTATGAGATCAGTTTTTTGCATGGAGGCAAGAGAGAGGTTTATCATTTTTATATATGCTTTTAAAGGTCCTGATCTCGTTGATTTCCTACATCTTTTTCTATTTAGATAAGCTTATCTTTGACGTTGTGCTAGTCTGTTTGGACTAGCTACGTGAAAAATAACAGAGACTTCTTTGCTTACTTTCTGGAGGCAGGGATGTCCCAAATCAAGGCACTAGCAGATGTGGTGTCTGGTGAGGGCCTGCTTCCTCGTTATCTGTGGCTGCCTTTTCCCTTGTCCACAGGTGGCAGAGGAAGTGAATGAACTCTTGAGGGTCTCTTTTGAAAGACCACTATTCACTTCACGGAGGCTCTTACGCATTACCTGATTGCCTTTAAAAGTCCCTACATGGTAATTTGATTGTTTATGAAATTATATTTCAACATATGAATTTTGTGGGGACACCTACATTGTGACTACACCAAGTGTTTCTTACTTCCTTACTCCTGCTTGCTTTGGGTCTATTTTCATCTTTCTGTTTTCTTAAGGTAGAAGTCAAGGTTAGTGATTTGAGATTGCTCTATTTGAAATATCGGTGTTAAAGTTGTTCATTTAAGTGCTGCTGGTGTGGTATAGTTCACAAATTCTGGAATCTTATTTTTTTAAAATTTTTGTTTAGTTCAGAATGATTTCTAGTTTCTGTTTTTATTACCTCTTTGACCTAGGGTTTCTTAGATGTGTGCTGCTTTGTTTCAAAATATCTGAGTATTTTCCAGAGATATTTTGTTATTATTTTCTAATTTGATGTCTTTGTGATCAGAAAATATACCTTGCCTGGCATACATCATTTGGGCTTCATCTTTTTACCATGATTAATTGTGCTGTCTTAGCATTTTGGAAGGAGTGGTGGTGTTCAAGTCTGCTATATTGCTGATGTCTACCTACTTTTTCTATCACTTATCGAGTAAGGGGCATTAGCATATCAGATGATCCTTGTGAATTTACCTAGTACTGTTTTGTGGTCCTATCCAATTTTTTCATCATGCATTTTATATCTGTATTGGGTACATCATGAGAATTCAAGATTGCAAGCCTTCTTAATTAATAGAATATTTTATCACTATGAAATTGGCTCAACTCATACAGCACAAAACAGTTCTCTGAAATGCAGTCGATGAGCGGATTGAAAATATAGGGAGAATAAGAAATAAAGACAAAAGACACAAAGTACGTGAAAGTGGGGCTGCTGAGTGAGCCAGCCCTGGTGGGGTCTCGCTGAACAACAAGCAGGGCTCTGTGTATTTATTATGTAGGTTTTCACATCAGAGGGGTGTATTATGAGAAAACTTCTTCAAGGTAATCAAATTGAGGTTGTGGGCAGGAACCGACATATCAACTGGGCATGTCAGCTGGCCTGGTATCTTCTCTAGCTCTGGGCAGCTGGTGCCTCAAGGCTATGAGTATTTCTTTCACCCCTGGGCAACTGGTATTGAAGCTATTGAACCTTAGATCCCATGTGAAGCATGGAATCTACCCCATTAGCAGTGGCCGCCTGAGAATGGGTATTTCTCTCACCACTACAGCACTGAAAGATTCCCAGAAGCAGCGTCACTGTCCAGGGCCACAGAATTCAAAAGCAGTGATTCATTTTCCATTTCCAACAGGAAAGGACCCTGTTCATGGCTGGTAGTAGTTTGGTGCCATTCAATCTGCTTAGGCATTCATTCTTACAGCCATTCCTGCTAAGCTTGCTTTGGTCAAGTGTTTGTGTGGAGTATCCTTTCCCATTTTTTAAAACCAATTTGTCATGACATTTAAAAGTTATTTTTTATAGGTAATGTATAGCTGGATCTGACAATCTGATTTTAATTGAAGTGTGTAATCCATTTTTAATTAACAGGATTCTTTGAAAAACATTTGCATCAGGAGGACAGTCAAAAATATGTGTGTACATTGGACTCCCCAAAACCTTAGGCACCAATAACCTGTTGTTAAACAAAGATTTCTGGAAAACAGAAAGAGTCAATTAACATATATTCTGATGTCAAGTGTATTATATGTAGGGGAAATACAGAACTTCAAGAGCTTTTTTTTTTTTTTTTTACTGTGAGGGTCAAGTTACTGGAGAGATGAGCAACTGCCATGGAGATGAGAAGTGCTATATGACCTTTCAAGCAGATACTTGTGACACTTGTTTTACCTCCGTGCCAATAGGAGTTGGCTATGAAATTACTGCAATAGTGTGGCTATGTATTATGACATCTTTATTTTTGTTTACCTTTTTCTTGACTTCATATCACAACATATACATTTAGCAGAGTGGTGTGTATATAAGTTGTGATAAATTTTTAAGTTTTTATGTTAGATTTGTGTATATCCACTAGTAGTAAATGATAAAGTAGAATATTTTTCCACGTTGCCTTCATTCATATCTTTCTTAATTTTTTCAGTATTTCTAGGTTATGTGGTTATTCTGGTTTTTTCCCCTAAGTTATCTTGAATCTTAAAAAAAAATGAATAAATAATTCTGCACAGATGACAGCCTGTACAGTTCCAGCCTGTGTTGTTCAAGGGTCAGTTGTAGTCCGTTGTGGTAGTCATCATACTCCTTGACTTGTATCTGTTGGTCTCCCCCAGAAAGAGCAATTTATTTTTAAAAAATATCTTTCATGCCTCTTCTTTTAATTTTATTTTGGAATTCAGATAGTTTTACTTATCAATATCTCTGATTTGTCACGGTGATCTGCCTGCGATCAATTTCCCAGGCAAGACCCCTCTGACGACTCCATGTTGTTCATGTGAATTATGTGTTTTTCTAGACTGGCTGATGGGAAGAGACCCTCTTCTTTGCACTGTTTGAACACCAGGCAGTTTCCTTGAATGTTTGGAAATGTTTTTTCCCCTAAGTCTCAGGTCTTTCCTGGGTCTCATGGATGGTTCATTACTCTGCTAAATATTCACAGGGACCCTCGGCACATCTCCCATGTCCCTTCTCCAAACTGCTCTCTCATCGCCAGTGCTGCGGCCTGTGATCTCTTCCTGCCTTGGTTTCACCAGACTCAGTTCTAGCACATACCTCAAGGAATCTGGTGGACTCTTACATGGGTTCCTTATCTTGAGGCATGGACTGGAGGCTCTCTAATAGCAGGGAGCTGGCACATTTGCAAGACTTACTTCATTTATGTCCTGTATAGGGAATCATCGTCCTCATATCCAAAGTCCGCTGTCTTGAAAATTTCTATTGAATGTATTTTGACTGTTTTTGCTTTGTTGTTTCAGGTAGGATCATAAAGCACTGCTTTTTCCCCCACCTTGGCTAGAAGCAGTTTTTATTAGTCTCAGCACAAGCCATACATTGTGGAGAAGGTCCTTCTTCACCTCTACCTAATTGCTTGCTGTTCACCCTTCCTTTCTCAGTGTAGCCTGATCTTCCTCATGGAAATCTTTCTGTAGGTCAGATGCCCTCATGTGATCACAGAACTCTCTGTTCCCTCACATCATCTCTGGGGATTTAGAATAGTTCTTTCATTTGCCTGTCTTCTCCACTAGGCTTGAAGCTAAATAGTAGCAAGAGTCTGTTTACAACCCTTTTACCTGCAGAATTTGTTATCACAAGTCCCAGGTTGTCGACACTCTGTATACATTTGTCAGTGTATGAATGAGTGACAAGGAACACCTCTTCACCTATGAAAAGTATGCCAATTTTTTTTGTTTCTAAAATATTTTGTTTTCTCCCTGATACAGACTCCTTTATCCTATTGAACATCCAGGATGCAGTTCATTCCTATCAAAAAATAATAGAATTGGAAGGAAATGACTGTCTGCAGTGTTCTGCATTTGTTAAAAATATTGCAAGACTGAAAAGGAAGATTTCTGGAGCAAAAAAGGAGCTATCAGAACTAAGAACAGTGACATTGGAGTTGGAGCAGAGGAGAACAGTATGGAAAGAACAACTCTACAGCCTGAGGTGTGACATCCTAGACTGAAAAAAACCTTTGAATTATTTCTTACCAGTCCATAGGGGAATGCTTATAAAGGATGACTTATCTGCTGTCATGACCAGGATTACTTCTTCTTCTTCTTCTTTTTTTTTTTTTAAAAGAGAGAGAGAAAGAGAGAGAGAGAGAGAATTTTTTAACATTTATTTTTTTTTTTTAGTTTTCGGTGGACACAACATCGTTGTTTGTTTGTGGTGCTGAGGATCGAACCTGGGCCACACGCATGCCAGGCGAGCACCCTACCGCTTGAGCCACATCCCCAGCCCAGGGTTACTTCTTTAATTAAATGCCTATTGTTTCCGATCAGAATTTTAATGTCTACATAGAAGCCTACCTTGTAGAAATATCACTGTTTAACAAATAGAATTTTGAGTTGTTTTTAATTTTTATTTCTATGTTACAATTGATGTTTCAATTAACTTCATGTAGAAAAATTATTTTCTACATTTATATTTTCTATATTTCTATAAATACTTCAACATAGAATTATTTGATTAAATTAGAGAAGCTTTTTAAAAAGCTTTTTAGAGAAGCTTTCTAAATTACTCCAAGAATGTTTATATGAGTTTACAATTCCACCAAAGAGATTGAAATGGAATTTTTTTCAGCACAGATACATGTTTATATAAACATTTATACAATTTTTTTTCCTGGTGTTTTGGATCAAACTCTCGGGGGTGGACGTACCTAAGTAGGTATTCTATGCTACTGCTGAGCAATAGCTATACCCCCAGCTGCAGTTTTAATGTTAATGTCCATGAAATAAAAGTGAGATAGGGAATGATTACTGTTTATTTTATTTAAATTCTCCCTCATACATAAATAAAATTTGTTCCAATTTCTAAGTTGAAAGGACATATAACTAACTATTATTGGAGTAAGTCTTAGGTCCTGGCTTGTTCTGAGGGAATTTGAGCAGTTATAGAATACATAATAATCAGCAGGACACTTTGAAAGTGTTACCATAAAAGAAATATAAAAAGGGGGATGGCAGGTATTGGACCCCCTCCTGGTAAGGGGGCAGTGTATCTTGTGTGAAGAATTTCTGAAGATTCTGTGTTACATTGTAAAACAGTTGTAGGGATTCTGGTTATGTTTCATAAAGATAAAAGCTTATTACTAGTGAATGTTCAAACATGATTATAAACAATAAGTCTTCAAAACTTATTTAACTTTAAATTATGTTTTTTTTAATTGAGGAGGAATTATAACAGTAAAAAAAATGATTTTTTTTGAACTTGTCACTTTTCTGGACTGTTTCAAAATTCGTTTTCCATCATGTCTACCAGAGTTACCATAGTGGCATCCCCGTCTCCACAGAAAATCTTAACAAAGCTTCTCTAGAAATCTTCACCATGATTGATCTTAGGACTGTCAGCACAAGAATCTCTACAAAAGAGTTCAGTGTAGTTAAAAAATTCTTTTTTCCTCTTACTCTATCTTACTTGGCCTGGAAGATATCAGCCCTCCAGGTGCTGAATGCCCCTTTACTAGTTTTTCACAAATATTTATAGACTATCCAGTATAAATAACAACATATATAATAGTTTGTAGAAGTGTGCTTGCAAATGCAGAATGTGATAAGAAAACAGATTCTTTTAACTAGGCCTCTGGCCTAGGGCAGGAGCTTCACAGAGATGTTTACATTTCAAAGAGGAGAGAAGAAGTTACCAACTGGGCTCCAGGGGAAGAGCTGGCAGGGGGAGGAAAGAAAGTGGAGAAGAAGCTCTCCCCTTCTTGGGCGCTGTCCTTGAAGGGTAACTTGCTCAGAACAGTGAAACAAAAGCTGCTTTTGTGTGAACTTCTGCAGACTGTGAACTTCTGAGCCCCTCCCCTTATAAGCTGGGTATAAAGCTCTGAAACTGCCTAAATTCGGGATTCAGGGGGATTGATTGATTACAGTGAAAGCTTTGCCCACTGAACCTGGCTGCAGCCAAATAAGCCTGCTTCCTTTGGTGTCTTGCCTCATCTGTCCCCTGCAACATGACAAGTAACAGAAACTCACTTATTAACAGAATGTTCTCTTATTGTTCCCTTTTAAATAGATATGTTTTAGAATAGATTGAAGTAGAAATTAAAAGCATAAGAACTGGAAAGGAAAAATATCTGAACGCATATAATTTTTATTAGCATAACAAATCAATATCGGAAAAGCCAGAGTACAAAATGAACTTTGTGTTTTCTGATGAAATCAATTTTAAGATAACCATATTTAACTGCAGATGCATGTTACAAGAAGGAGAGGAGAAGAGCAAAAATTATGATCAGATTTATGAACACTTTAAGGACCAGTTAAGAAAAGAAGAGGAGGAATGTAATGAACAAGTCGAAGTCACAAAACAACTTGAAGTCTCTCTGAGGATGTTAGATACAGAATTGAGAACTACAAGAAATAAGTTGAATCAGGTGAGTTTTTCCTCAATAAAGTTTCAAATGTCTTACTTTATGTGATTGACATCTGCAATTCCCCTTTTAGTTAGTGTGTAGTCACGTGTCATTCAGTGATGGGGACATGATCTGGGAAGGGCGTCGTTTGCAATGTCTTTGCTGGGCATCCTAAGCCTGCACTTAGAAAAACTTATGACGCCTCCCACGACACCAACCAACACCATAGTATACACAGTCTGTAGTCTCACAAAAGCATTGCTATGTCTTGTGTGGCTGTTATTTAGTTTTAAAACCAAGTGTCATCTGACCCTCAAACTAAACGATGACACTTAGGGTTGATATTATTTATTGCTAAAGTTGGCATCACATAGATGCCCAGCATGATTACCAGATGAAGGTATAAAAGGTGTTTTGAGGTTAACCACTAACATAAATGTTAATTTAGAGATTTTTGTAAGATAAGACTAACTAGCTTTAAAACTGTCATGAAACTAGTTAAATGTTCTGTTAAAAAAATGCTTTTCACAATTGTATCTTTCCTTGTATTTAAGAGGAGTTTTGACAAATTGAGCTTGCATTTGTGCAATTAAAATTTGAGCAGTTCATATGGGGCGAAGCTTCATGTAGTTTTGATCCCGCTGGTTATCAGTGACAAGCCCTGCTTCCTCACATGCTAAAGTAAACATTAGAGAAGCATGCCGCGGTGAGCATATAAAGCAGGGTTTATTAAAAAGGGGTAACATAGACTTTTCCCAGGAGGGAGAATGGGGCCATATCCTGGTATCCCAAGAAGTGAGGGTGTTCTGCCTTTTTTATGTATCTTTGTTCTCCTGCTCTCTTCCCCTTACCTCTCTCCTTCCTGTGTATGTACCTGAGTAGGCCCAGGAGATGCTTAGGTTGGATGGCCGAAAGGTGAGAAGTAGATGGACAGGGTAAAGTGCAAGGTGGAGGGCCCAGAACACATTAATTAACAACTTTTATAACTCCCTGTAGGGAGGGACAATTCCTGGGATAGGTTACCTTAGCAACAGGTTGGAGCAGTGGCAGGGTATCTTGATAAGGGTGGAAGAAGGGCTCTGAAGACATTTCAGTCCCTCAGGGGGCAGTTTCTAACTTTCCAGACTCACTCAAATTGGCCTCCTTGATCCAACCTGACTTGATTTACCTATCTCTATTGACTGCCTGTCTAATTCTGGCTTCCCTTTTACAGCCTGTTTCTTTTTAACAGTTTTTTGTTTTGTTTTTTGAAAGTACAGCTCTTACTTAAGTTTTAGACTTTCTGCCCCCTGCTGGTATAAGACCCAAACCTTACTGATGTGAACCTTTAGGTTGCAACTTTCCTGAGAATAAAATGCCAAAATTTACAAGATGGGATTCTGGCAAATCATCTTTGCAAACAAAAAGAAAGAGACATGGCATGAAAGGAAATGATTCCTAAGTTATTTTGTTCTGTTGTTTACAAATATGTGTATGTGTGAACCAAGTTTACATAGTAACCATCCTTTATGGTGATATATAGAGGATTTAAAAGCCATATGTATACCCATAATGTACATATTTTGGGAGCTGGGGTGGTATTTTTGTCCCATTGAATTAAGTGATGTTCTTTTGGGGGGGGGTTGGGGGTACCAGGGATTGAACTCAGGGGCACTTGACCACTGAGCTACATCCCCAGCCCTATTTTGTATTTAATTTAGAGACAGGGTCTCACTGAGTTGCTTAGCATCTCGCTGTTGCTGAGGCTGCCTTTAAACTTGTGATCCTCCTGCCTCAGCCTCCTGAGCTGCTGGGATTACAGGATTACACCATGCCCAGGCTAATTAAGTGATGTTCTTAGTTCTACTCTGTTTGTCTCCAGCAATACAGTGTTAATTTTCACAATGGCCTCATCCAGAGAAAAGGGTTTTCAAAGGAAACGATTTTTCCATGATCTCAAAAACTTTGCTATACTCACAATGATGCTCTAGTTTGCAGCAGTGATTTCACCCTCATGGTATGTGACGTGGGTCTGCTCATTACTTCCCACTGTTAGGTAAGGAGGAGAAGGATGGCCAGCAGATACCCCGGTTTGGATCTCATCTCCTGACTTTCAAGAAGAGAAACAGTTGGGTCCACATAATCTCCTAGTTCAGTACAAAAAGCTGTTGGAAACCATGACATACCATAATATGTACTTCGTGATGATTGATTAGCATTAGTTCCTAATCAACTAGGTCAATTTATTTCCCTATTTCATATTTAGTCGTATTTTAAACTTTATGAAGAAGTAGCAAATATGTCTTAGGCTTCCTTTATTCTCAAACTGAGCAAGCGGTTTCAGAAGTTTCTGAGAAAAGTCTATAATTTATTTTCCATTAGTATTGTGAAGCTGAAGACTTTTGTGTGTGTCTGTACATTGGCAGTAGAGACACATCAAGTTTGGTCGAGGAGCACCAGGAGCAGAGTCACAATGGATAACATTCTGCAGCTCGCTTATATTGCACTCCTTTTCAGACTGTGATAAAAATCTCATTGCTAAATGTAGACATGCTTAATACAGTTCCTAGATTTATCATTTGCCAATAGATGCAATTATTATAACTGACTGTAAAATGTTAGAAAAGTAGGATGTGTATAGAATATTTTATGACAAGGAAACTAAAATAACTTAGGGGGATATCATTTGTCCAAATATATGGAGAGCTAATGTTCTTACTGTGGGGTGGCTGTATAGATGAGGTATCAGACTACACACTTACTTTTTTACATAGTCAGACTTACTCATCACTTACTCTCTGCCTTGAATCTGTTATAATTCAGAGAAGTCTTTTTCAATTTTGAGATTCTTTAAATTGCCATTTCCTTTTAGTCTTCAATGAACTTTTGGAACTTCTGGGGAATTTATGCTTCCATAAGCTCTGAAGTTGACATCTAAGTTTTCTCCAGATGCATTTCCATTTATTGCAACCCTTTCACTGTATAAATGTACAGGTTGTTCTTTATTTTCAGAGGAAATTGTGACGTGATTTTATTGAGTGCTCGCTAAAAAGGTCTTCTTGGTTTATTTAGGTTTCTACCAATGAAACAGAGAGAGAGCTGTTGCACGAATATGTCAGATTGCAGGATGAGATCACTTCGATGAGACTGGACATTGACACCCTAAAATATCAAGAGGAAAAGGAAAAGAAGTATCTTGAGGATATTGAAATTTTAAGGGAAAAGCATAATGCCCTTCAAAGCACAGTCAAGCTGAATGAGGAAATATTTATAAAAACCACACTCCATTATAAAGAAAAGATCCGTCTTCTGAAAGCTGAGCTTGCAATGCAAAATTCCAACCTGGAGAATGAAGAAGAAAACATAGAAACTCTGGAAACAGAAGTCAGTTCGTGTCCTGTCAGACTGGCCGCTGCTCCACACCATCCTGATGACAGTGAGAGAGCAGAAAGAGACCTGGGACTTGTTTTCCAGGGAGCAAGAAATGAGGGTTTTGGTTCACAGGCCAAGGAGGATTTTGATACATCCAGTCTAACAGTTGGTTATGAGCTTCTTCCCCAACAGCTTTCTAGGTCTGAGATGAAAATCGGTAGCCTAGAAAACGAGCTCCATCATACAGTAGATGCTTTTAGAAAAGCGACTTTTGATTTAATACAAACACAAGGCCAGATTGAGAAAATGGAACACAGTGATCAAGATGAAAAAAGTCAAGGGAATAAATACACTAAAACCCAGGAATGGATAGAGAAGAGATTCTCTCAACCACAACGTGAATATACATTTCCTCAACAGAAATTGCGTGACCTTCGCAACCAAGTTGAAAATGAGGAAGATATACTCACTAATATCCAAGGCCGGTTTCACCATATGGTGAACATGTTTCAAGCTCAGACTGAAAATCACAATCTCAAGGAGGAAAACAGGAACATGGAGTTAATCAATGAATGCGATGAGTTCAGAGACGAGCTGTATCCATACGAAAATATGGAAGCAGAAAGAGAAGAAGTAAGTATCAACCAAGAGGAATATATGAATTATCTTTGAAGGAAATTCAAAGTGGTATTTGATTATGGCTAAATGCTGAATCTAGTTAAGCTAAAAAATCCATATATAATAATGTTTGTTCTATCATAACCTGGTTTCTAGTAAATACAGCTTAGTCCTCATTCCCAGCACACAGAAAGGACCCAGCTGTGAAAAAGGAATGAGTCTGCCAGTTTCCCTGTTCTGGTTGTTACACATCATATACAGGTTTTGAAATAGCACACTCTACCATATATATATATATATATATATATATATATTTTTTTTTTTTGCGCCAATTAAGCATAAAAAGAAAGATTTAATGTTACACAGAACTGATTTTAAAATTAAATAAAGGGGGAAAATTGAAAATCTTGGGCCTGAATGGTGCTTCATTATGAGAAAACATATTGTGTTTCCTATGAAGTTTTAAGAGGCTGACTTAGATTTTTAGTACATATATGCTGATGTTAATAATATATGCTTATACTGCTGAACCAATATCTGCTTTTTCCTGCTGGGGATTGAATCCCCAAGCTCTTGTATGTACTAAGCACATGGTAGATCATGATCTACCACAGAACTGTGCCTCAGCCCTGAATAATAAATTTTATGTCTTCATGTCCTCATGCTTTAAGAACATGATGAAACAGATCAGTGGTAATGCTCAGACATAGTTTCAAAGAAGTGGATGACCTCCACAGTTCATTGAAGATTTCCCAGAGGCACTGAAGTGTAGATACTGTATTTTGTAATAGATTTCCTTCACTAGAATTTTATAAATTTCTAGTTGGTAATTTTATTTTATTCATGTCAATATGACTTCAATCTGAAAATAAAGGTTCCAATTTGTTCATATGTATGAACTTTCTAGTCTTTAGAAGAGTCATTCAATCATAATTTGGGACAAATGTGATGAGTTGCAGTAAGACCATAGTTGACTTGATCTTCCTGCTGTATCTGTAATTTATTTATCTCTTCATCTGTTTAAGGGCATCTAGGTTAGCTTCATAGCTTAGCCATTGTGAATTGAACTCTGCTATAAATATTAATATGGTTGCATCACTGTAGGATGGTAATTTTAACTCCCTTGGATATATACCTAGGAGTGGTATTTTTCCAAATGAATTTCATGACTGCCTTTTTATGTCTATGAAAAACAACATTGGAATTTTAGTAGGAATTGCTTTAAATCTGTATAGCACTTTTGGTAGTATGGCCATTTTGACAATATTAATATTAAAGTTTTCTGGTTGAGATTTGGGGTCTTTTAAATATGGAGTCATGTTGTGGGTAACAGAGGTAGTTCATATTCCTTTAATTTCTTTCTTTTGCCTAATTGCTTTGCAAGAGTTTCAATATAATTGGTGAAAGAGGGCATCTCTTTCTTGTTCCAGAGGAAATACTTTCAATTTTTCTCTATTTAGAAGTATGTTGGTCTTGGGTTTGTTGTATGTAGCTTTTACAATGTTGAGGTATGTCCCTTCTATCCCTGGTTTTTCTAGTGTCTTGAATATGAATGGATGGTACTATATTTTGTCAAATGCTTTTTCTGTATCTTTTCAGATAATCATGTGATTCTTGCCTGTAAGTCTATTGATATGGTGAATTACATTTGGCTGAGAATCCATTCAGTCCTGGGCTTTTCTTTGTTGGTAGGCTTTTGATGGCATCTTCAATTTCATTACTTGAAATTTTTCTATTTCAAATTTCTGTGTCCTCCTGGTTCAATTTGGGTGGGTCAAATGTCTCTAGGAATTTGTTGATCTCTTTTAGATTGTGTAGCTTATTGGAGTACAAATTTTCAAAATAGTTGCTGACTATCCTCTGTATTTCGAGTAGGGTGGTTTCCTCTCTCATCATGAATTTTAATAATCTGAGCTTTTCCCTCTTTATTCTGGTCTCCTAGGCACAGTGTTATTCATGTGGCAGGCCTCTGACAGGCCCATTTTTTGGACCCCGCTCAGATTCCCCAGATCTTGGCTCCCAGTCCCTAAGGCTACCAGCTGCTGCAGCACCAGGTCCAGATGACTCCTTCCTAAGCTCTCACGTACAACCAGGAAACACCAGACGTCTCTCACACGTGAGGATTCTAGCAGTGGTGAGCTTTCCTCTTTGTTTTATTGTATCTAATCTTCTGAGTCCCCAAGCTGCTCTGAGTGTCCAGTATTAAATTCTAGTGCAATCGCTCTTTCACTCATCTCACTGAGAAGCTGGATGTCCGCTGTCTTGGTGTCACACCAGGGAGCAGCTTGGAAAGCCACCTCCTCTACTCTGCCATTTTCCTCTCTCCTCCTACAGTGTACTAATTTCTTAAAATCTGACTTTCATCCTTGCATTTTTCTCTTATGATGTTATACATGTTTCTTTAAAATATCTACCTTTATGAAAGCTAATAATTATCCATGATTCTCTACACAAGTTGAGAGGTGTTTATTTCTGTTAACCAGTACTTTTTAGCGCTGTCTCTATTGCCACGTAAGTTAAGGCACATTGAATCAGAGGGTACTATTTAATGGAACATTTGTGAATGGTTACAGAATCTATTGTGATTGTTAAATGGATTTCAAGGTAACTTGAACAGAAAGGCTATGATACTTTTCTCAGAATTCATAAATGTTTTAATGTTTAAATTACTAGAAAATTATTAATGCTTTTCCTGCACTTTTCTTTCATTTTAGACACATTATAAAAGCGTAGAAATACTCATATCATGTCTTTACCTTATATCCAAAGTGGAGAATGAAGAACACGGGAACTTTGAAAAGGCAACCTTATTGAGAGATAATGGACATACCATACAGGTCACCCACTTAACATATAACATTCAGTTGCATAACCATCACCACAGTCAAATTTAGAACAGTTTCCTAACCTTGAAAAGAAACCTGAGATCCCTTAGCTATCACCTCCCGACACCCAACATCTTCCCAAGTGTTAAAACCACCTGTTAAGGTTTGGATGTGGTGTCCCCCAAAAGCTCACGCAGTGAAACCATGCAAGAAGTTTCAGAGAAGTGATGTTTGGGTTAGGAGAGCCTTAACCCAATCAGTGAATTAATTCCCTGATAGGGATTAACTGCGTGATAACTGAAGTGGCAGGGTGTGGCTGGAGGAGGTGGGACTTGGGGGTGTGGCTTTGGGGGATGTGTTTGTATTTGGCAAGTGGAGTTTCTCTCTTCTGCTTCCTGACCATTATGTGAGCTGCTTCCCTCCACTACACTCTTCCACCATGATGTTCAACCTCATCTTGACCCCTGAGGAATGGACCTGGATATCTATGGACTGAGACCTCTGAGTCCATTAGCCTCCAAATAAATTTTTCCTCTTCTACAGTTGTCCTGGTCAGGTCCTTCAGCCACAGTGGCAAAGGGGCTAAAACACCACCACCGATATACTTTTTGTCTCTGTAGTTTCTATGTAATGGACATTTCATACCAGCAGATTGGCACAGTGTTTGGTCTTGCTTGACCAGGTCCTCTGACTTACTGAGCTGACTGTTTTCAGGGCTGGTCTGCACTGTGGCAAGGGTCAGTACTTCCTTTCTTCCTGGTCCTCCCACGTGGCTGCACCACTCATCCACGGGGACCTCAGGGAGCTGCTGCTTGGTGCGGTGCTGAGTGGCTGGGCTCTTTTACGCACAGGTTACTGTGTGGACGTGCTCTTCTTCCCCGGCCATTGGGTTTTGTCCTCTGCACTCCTTGTGCGGATTCATCCTCTCTCTGCCTCACTCATGCTGTCCTTTCTGTTTTTTCCATTTTTATTCATTTGGCCTCATTTATTTAGAACTGGCCTAAAAAGAATTTGCTCTTTTTCTAGAAGCTTCCTTTGACTCCTCTGGCTCCCTGACCTCACTCTCTTCAGCACTTGGCTGTGCAGAGTTATGTAGTCCTTAATGTTACTTTCACCTTTTTTATTTTTATTTTTTGCATGGTACATTATCTTGTCTAAGTATAAATTCACCTATGGTGAGAATAATATGAGAATAATATCTGATATTCATGACACCTATTCTTGAATAAATGGAAAATGGTTTTGCTTGACAGTTGTTTTGAATCAATTAATTATATCATACCAAATTTTTCCCTTGAGATTTTGACCTATCAGTGTTTTAGTATAAATATATTTTAAGCAATTTATGAAATTACTTAAAATGAAATTGAATACAATTAATCCAACAGAGAATTGATCTGTTGAATACTCTTTTTTTTTCCACTATGGGAAAAAAATCTAAATTTCCCCAAAGTTTATTATATAGCCAGAATAGGTATTTATAGATCTGAAATTCTAACCCACTAAAAAACTGTGGTTTCAGCTTTTCTCATACATTATATTGCAAAACCTTAACCTCCTCATCAGATATATAAAGTATATTTTCTTGTAGTCGATTTTTTGTAAAGTTTGCTTATTGGTTTTGTGTTCAAATATCCTCAGCCTGCTTCCTTTATTATCAAACTCTATGATTTTATTTAAGTAAATTGATGATCTTAATGTAAGGCTGAAAATGCATCTTCAAAATAATTATAGCTCAAAGTAAAATATGATTTTTTTTTACAAAAGTTACTATCTTTTAAAAGTACAAAAAAGATGTGAAAAATAGAGAGGAATCAAAAGAAAGTGGGAGAAGATGTAGTGAATGTCTAAAGGCACACAGAAATCAATATAGTAGAGCTGGGCGTGGTGATGTGTACCTACAATGCCAGAGACTCAGAGGCTGAGGCAGGAGGATCACGAGTTCAAGGCCAGCCTCAGTCACTTAGGGAGGGCCTAAGTAACTTAGTAAGACTCTGTCTCAAAGTAAAAACAAAAAGTGATGTAGGTGTGGCTCAGTGGAATAGCACCTCTGAGTTCAATCCTCAGTACCAAAACAAACCAAAAAAAGAAAAAACAATATAGTAGGACACAGACACGGAACATTGCATAAATAGGACATTGAACAAAGATAAGAGAGGATTTAGAGAAAAAGCAAAAACAAGTAACTCTATAGTTTATTATATTTAACTGAAATGTACTAATTTCATTCAAAATTGTATGTTGGATGTATTGTGTGTGTGTGTGTGTGGGGGGGGTAGACAGTGGTAGACAGCTTGTCTAGACTGTGCAAAGCCCTGGGTTCCATGCCCAATAGAAAAAAAAAAAAGAATGGCTCAATTATTTTATAGTTGAGATTTAGTGCAATTGATATCAATGATTAAGCTCCAGTATCTTTTTCCACATATTTAAAATTGCTTTCTGAATTATGGACTCAAAACCAAAGGAAGGGCTGGGGATGTGGCTCAAGCGGTACCGCGCTCGCCTGGCATGCGTGCGGCCCGGGTTCGATCCTTAGCACCACATACAAACAAAGATGTTGTGTCCGCCGAAAACTAAAATAAATTAAAAAAAAAAAAACCAAAGGAAATAATAATGCAATAATTATTTGGGTTGTAATTTTTTAAAAAATATGTTTTTTTAATTTTTGTTAGACACCAGCAACAACTCCAGAAATTTCAGACTAGCTAAGAGAGAATAATGATGCTTCAATAAGAAGATGGAACTCAGAATTTATAATCTGGAATCTGAACTCTCTGAAACAAAAACTGAAAATCAAGATACAACTAGAAGAATACGAGCAACTCTATGCAGAAGGATGCAAACTTCAGAAGTATGTCAAAACCTAGACTCACAGAACATATCCTTATCTCCTTAATTTTTTTTCTAATGCATAACTTTTAGTGAGATAGGTTTCTGAGGGTACTAGGATGCAAAAGCTAACCAGACAATATAATTTGAACTTACTTTTGAAATATTAGTCCAGGAAGTTTACATCCTCCCTTTTTGCAGTTATATCCCCAACCCCCGCTTTTATATTCTCCTATACTTAACCTGGTCTATCTGACTTTCAGCTAAGGATTTCTGAAGCTTTATAACAGTTATATTGTGACCAAATTGCTTCCAAGTATTTATTTCCATAGAATCTAGACCCATTAGAATTTCTGCTCTAAGGTCATCTACCAATAAGCCAAGACAAGATCTACTTCGGGAAGCAACACAAACAAGAATACAGAGATTTTGAGCAACAAATATATGATCTGTAAGATAATGTCATATTTATCAGACTGTCAACATTTTAATTGTTTCCTATTAAATGTATGATGTGAACATTTTATTGAAGGAAAATATATTTACCTTATATGCATGATGAAATTTGTAAACTATTTGAAACTGTTTCTTGGAGTCTATAACCAAATTAGAAGTGCAAGTGTAAACCAGTATTGTTGAGTTTTATGCATTCAAATGGCCCAAATGCCAGCTATTTAAAAAAAGAGTCAGTTCTACCTTGGTGGATCTAAATATATCACATTAATGATGGATTATTTATATATAAATAATATATAAATTATACAAATTTTATCACCAAATATGGGCCTGCAGATTTAGACAGACATTATTTTGGATGCCAGTCCTGTGATCACTACCAATGTTTTAATGTATTACAATTATTATAGTGCCATCAAATTTATATTCATTTAATTTTTTATAATTTTAATTTTTAGCACTGACATAGTATTTTTCCTGTTTAGAACAAAATTCACCTTTCCTCTTTGTATGTACAATCTTGTTCAATTTTTTGGAAAGAGTGTTAATAGTAAAGAAACCTCCCATTTGTAGTATAAAGAACTTTTCCCCCTGAACCACCTGAGAGTAAACTTTTGACCTATGCCTAACGAATCATTCATGATTATTTCTTACAAGTCAGAACATGTGGCAGAACAGTAATACAAGATTCATAATGAAGAAGTTAGTGCTAGTACATTCTGTTGCAATGCACCCTGTTACTTAATCCTCAGATTTCTTCCAAATTTTGCCACCCGCCCAACATTGTCCTTTGTAGCAAAAATATCCTGTTCACATCCATGAAATGCAGTTAATTGTTGTATTTTATATATTCTTTCAGACTTAACATTCCTCAGTCTTTACCTGACCTTCATGACCTTAGCTCTTTTAAGGGAGAATGCTTGGAGAATGTGCCTCAGATGAAGTTTTCTTTATGATTGGCACCAGACCACATGTGTTCAGGCAAGAGTATCACAAAAGTCATTCTATTCTGTTTGAAATCCCATCATGTGACCTTCACTTTTCATTTCCCCATTATCGACATTAACTTTGGTCACTAAAGGTGCCACCTGCTGGGTTTCTCTTCTGTAATGTTGCCTTCTCCCTTGTAATTCTTTAATATCCTGTAGGGAAATAATTGGAGACTGTAAATATCTCTGTTCCTCATCCAATTTCAGGTTATTCATTTAATTGTTTCCATAAAGATCTATGGTTTACTTTATTAAATGTACTGTTATTTCTTGATATCATTTAAAATGTTCCATTTTGACAATTTCCGACTTATGGAAGATGTGTAATAGTAGTACAGACAATTCCCAGAAAGCATTCTCCAGATGTTCATACTTTAATAACTTTGTTTTATCCATTCTCCTATCTTTCTAGATAAATATAAAGTTATATAATAAACTATCTTTTCCCTGGACAATGAGTGAGTTGCAGACATAATACATCTTTTTTACAGTCATTCCTTGGAATTCTTTACCTGTTATTCTATACATTTGATGTCTTTGGAGTCAATCGCTGATGAATCATAAACCTTAGCGCAGGTATCACGTTACCTTTTTTTTTTTTCCATATTCCTTGTATTCCTGTCATGAGATTTTTGCACCTATTAGGATGGATTTCTCTGGTACATTTATGTGCCCATAAAAGCCCCCTCTTGAGGAAGTATTCTCTTGGGAAAGTCTTCTGGGATATTAGGTTGTTGTGAAATTGTTGAGTACACTTCCAAATGGGTTTTGTGGTATAGTCTCCCTACTGCTTCTCTGGTGATGTTTAGTGTCCTTCTCTGTAGGTCTCACAAGAATGGGGCTCTTTTGTAGATTAGGTATGTGTGTTGCACACTGCAGGGCATGGGGT
This sequence comes from Marmota marmota marmota, assembly GCF_001458135.2. NCBI lineage: Eukaryota > Metazoa > Chordata > Mammalia > Rodentia > Sciuridae > Marmota > Marmota marmota. Next base: position 1,868,003 of record NW_025999946.1, read on the forward strand.
GCACCCACTGGGATCGCTGTATGTTTTGAAGGCTTTGAGAACAATCTAGACGAAGGCCCTTCGTGGGTGTGATGTCCACAGTCTGTGTTATTTCTCTGTGCTGTTGCTGTAAGAGTGGATTGGATGTCCACAAGTGGGACCTCAGGCTCCCCTGAGTCTTTCCTACTGGGCCCTGGTCATCAGTGTGGGATTTTTCTCTCACCTAATATAATATAATATATATATATATATGATATATAATATAAATATAATATACATATTTATATAAAACAGCAGAATGCATTACAATTTTTATTATACATACAGAGCACAATTTTTCTCTGGTTGTATTCATAGTATATTCACAGCAATTCATGTCTTCATACTTGTACTTTGGATAATAATGATCATCACATTCCACCATCATTAATAACCCCATGCTCTATCCCTTCCCCTCCAACCCCTCTGCCCTATCTAGAGTTCTTCTATTCCTCCCAAGCTCCTGCTCCCTATCCCACCATGAATCAGCCTCCTTATATCAAAGAAAACATTCAGCATTTGTTTTTTTGGGGATTGGCTGACTTCACTTAGCATTATCTTCTCCATTTCCATCCATTTACCTGCAAATGCCATGATTTCATACTCTTTTATGCTGAGTAATATTCTATTGTGTATATATGCCACATTTTTTTTTATCCATTCATCTACTGAAGAGAGCATCTAATTTGGATCCACAATTTAACTATTGTGAATTGTGTTGCTATAAACATTGATGTGGCTGTGTCCTGAAATATGCTGTTTTTAAGTCCTTTGGGTATAGACCGAGGAGAGGAATAGCTGAGTCAAATGGTGGTTCCATTCCCAATTTTCCAAGAAATCTCCATACTGCTTTCCATATTCTCTCACCTATTCTTTTTTTTTCTTTTTTTTAAAAAATTCCTCATAAAACTCTGGCTAGTCAGAAAATTTATTTAAATGACTGATAAGAATTTCATAATGAGGGGCTGGGGATGTGGCTCAAGTGGTAGCGTGCTCGCCTAGCATGCATAAGGCACTGGGTTCGATCCTCAGCACCACAAAAAATTAAAAAAATAAAGATGTGTCCACCGAAAACTAAAAAATAAATATTAAAAAAAGAATTTCATAATGATTGAAGTAGTTGACAGAGAAAAAGGGAGAGACAGAGAATGTTTTCTTATGGTAAGGTCAAGCTTAGTAAATGACAGGTTGGCCTCAATCTGCATCTTCAAAATGCCATAAGTTATAATGAATTTTTTTCTGTAGGTAAAAAAGTAATGGAAAATAAAAAATTTTCTTTGGAATGGCAGCAATAAATACAGATGTCATTTTCTAAGAATGATCTGAGGAAAAATAAAAGAAATGAAGTTGAAACAGCTCATTCCAAGATGTCTTTACAGCTTTTATTTCACAAGTCATTTAAAAATACAGTCAGCAATTAAAAAGGACAAAAAACATTGTATATAATAGAAAAAAGCTCGAGTTTCCTCTTTTTTTTTTTTTTTAAGAGATATCAGCGAACACAACATCTTTATTTGTATGTGGGGCTGAGGATTGAACCTGGGCCACACGCATGCCAGGCGAGTGCACTACCGCTTGAGCCACATCCCAGCCCTCGAGTTTTCTTACTGAAACTTTAATAGCATGTACTCATAGCAAAGTTAATTAAAACTAAAGAACAGTGAATTTGATGAAATATACACAGAAAGTAATTATCGTGCAACTTTTTAAAAATTTTAGACTATTACCAAATATCCTTTTAGTCACACTCAAAGCACTTCTAACTCTGGAGTGTTTTCATAAGCATTTTAATAAACAACTAGTAATTTTATTTTAAATGTGTAAAATTTGCCTTTCTTTCTCTGTATTTCTGTTGTTTTCTCAGAAATAAGTTTTCTTAATCTTTACTAACAATAGTGTCTGACCTTTATACATTTTTGTTGAGTTTAATCTACATAAAACTACTGCAAGTAAATCTACTTCAAGGGTTAGTCTCAGGTATTCAAATTAAATATGCATTATTTTAAATAAAATAAGCATTATATATTTTCTACAACTAATATGTCATATCACAATAAATGTTAATTCAGGAAATTAACTGAATTAAATGACACTAAGCTAAACAAAGGATACCAAGCCAGTGTCCAGATTCTACTGGCAAAAATTTGCTAAATTGAAGTATATTTTCTTTTTTTTTATGTAAAATTTTAAAATTTCTATATGACAGCAGATTGCATTACAATTCTTATTACATATATAGAGCGCAATTTTTCATATCTCTGGTTGCATACATAGTATATTCACACCAACTTGTTTCTGGGAGCCCAACATCAAGGTGATGTCTCACCTATTCTTTATGCTAAAATATTTCCAAAGTTTGAGTAGGGTTGGGGTGTGTGAAGCCAAGTGTGACGTCTCCTAGCTGGGTTGGAGTGTAGATCAGCAACAGACTGGCTGCCCCATGAACTCAAGGGTCCCAATAGATTCCCAGCACTTCATGGAAAAGTGGGAAAGAAACAACAGTAAGGAGTCGTAGAAACATACGTCTTTAAAATAAATACCAGGTGCCTAGGATTCCATCCACAGCACTGAAGAGCACACAAGCAGGAAGGGTGGAGGCCAAGATCGTAAAATCTAAATAGTTCTAAAGATGGAAAAATCAGTTCATTAAGAGAAAAGAAAGTGGGGTGGAAAATCAAAAAGTTTAGAATGAATGGAGGGAAAGCAGAAGAGAGATAGCAAGTCAAGTCTGTTAAAGGAGGAGGAGGAAAATGAAAAAGAGAATGTGTCTGCTAGAGGGAGAGAGGAGGAGAGAAAAAGAAACACGAGAAAGAAAAACAAACGTTGGAGAAAAGATGGCCTCTTCAACAAATGGAGGGGAAAACCGGAAATCCAGATATAGCATTCAACCCCTATCTCTCACCCTGCACAAAAATCAACTCAAGGATCTACACCTAATAGAGGAGAAGGAAATGTAGGTCCAACTTGCCAATGTATGGGTGTAGGAACTGACTTCCTCAACAAGACTCCTAAAGCACAAGAAGTAAAATCAAGAATCAATAAAGGGGATGGTATCAAACTAAAAAGCTTCTTCACAGAAAAGGAAACAATCAAGAACATGAAGAGGGAGCCTACAGAATGGGAGAAAATCTTTGCCACCTTCACCTCAGAGCATTAATCTCCAGGAAAACATAAAGAACTCAAAAAACTTAACACCAAAAACAAACAAACAAACGAACAACAACAACAAAACAAATAGCCTAGTCAATAAATGGGCAAAGGAACTGAACAGACACTTCACAGAAGAAGAAATATGATCTGTCAACAAATATATGGAAAAATGTTCAATATCACTAGCAATTAGAGAAATGCAAATTTAAACTACACAGATTCCATCTTACTTCAGTCAGAATGGCCGTTAACAAAAATACAAGCGAAAATAAATATGGGCAAGGATGTGGGGGGAAAGGTTTACTCATATATTGCTGGTAGGAATACAAATTGGTGCAATAACTCTGGAAAAGCAGTATGGAGATTATTAGGAGATTTGGAATGGAACCATCATTTGACCCAGTTGTCCCACTCCTCAGTTTAGACCCAAGGACTTAAAACCAGCATACTACAGTGATGCAGCCACATCAGTGTTTATAGCAACGCAATTCACAATAGCTAAACTATGGAACCAACTTAGGTGTCCTTCAACAGATGAATGGATTAAAAAAAATGTGTGTATATGAAGAATGGAATGTTACTCGTGCTTAAAGAAGAATGAAATTATGGTATTTGCTGGAAAATGGATGGAATTGGAGACTATTGTGCTAAGTGAAATAAGGCAATCCCCCAAAACCAAAGGCCAAATGTTCTGATATATGGATGCTGACACACATCAAGGCAGGGAGAGAATAGAAGTTCACTGTATTACACAAATGGGAATGAAGGGAAGGGCGGGGGATGGGTTTGGGAAAGACAATAGATTGAATCAGACATAACTCTCCTATGTTCACTATGAATACATGACCCGTTAACTCCATATTATGTACAACCACAAGAATGGGATCCTAATTAGAATAAGTTATAGTCCATGTATGTTTAATATGTCCATATACTCTCTAATGTATATCTAAAAAGAACAAAATTTTCAAAGAGAAAACCACTAACTCTAAAAAAATTAAAAAATGCAATAAAAGGATAATAAGGAAAAATGACAAAAAATAAAAAAAATATGTGGGCATGTGTGTATGTACCCCAACCAATCAAAAAAACAAAATCACACAATAATTCTTAATGAAAATTTAAAGAATTGTCTCCACTGAGGGTGTTGACACTGTGGACAAAGATGGTGTTCATTGCCTGTGTCAGGTGGTCCTTCTGGTTCCTTCTTGGGCTGTGCCCCCCTTAGACAGAGCGAGGGCTGGGGCTGATAAGCCCTTTCTCCTCTTGTGTTGCTCACCAAGCTGTCAGCTGGAGTGGCCTGGGACTGTGGCTGGTTGAGGTGGCTCCTCCGCTTCTTTGCTCACCAGTACAAGGTCAGATGGCATGGGAAGAACCCTCTAGTGGAGTTTTGTCTGGATAGGCATCCTGGAGCATTATAAAAGCAGAATTCAGGCAAATCATCCTGACGTAATTAAAAAATTCTTTCAGGTGAAGGGTAGTTCAGAGATCACAGAGAAGTGGCTTTCACATGTGACTGTATTGCTTACTTAGCTTGCTTAAGACTCCTTATTAGATAAAGAACACCCCTTACTGAATTTGGGAGATCTATGGCAGTATGATTCTCCTGACAGAACTGAGAACAAAAACAGTTGTCCCTATGCAACCTGTACCTGGGTTACTGAGGAAATGGTTCTCATCTCTTCCTGCTTGGACCAACATGGGATTTACCTGTGTCTTAAATCAAAGTTCAGTTGGAGGTATTGTGCCCATCTACCACTAACAATTTAGAAAAAAATTTAAAAAGAAAAGTTCAATTGGAGCCTGAAAGTTAAAGGTAGATTTAAAAAATGTGTGTTTTCCATATACATTGGTGCTTAAAAGCATCATGTCCAGGTTAGAGTCCCTGCTCTTTTTGGACAAATCACTTAATTGATGGATATCTCTGTCCCCTCATCTATAAAGTAGGGAGACCTGGGAGTCCACAACAAGGCGAAACAGAGGACAGGCCTTCCTCTCCACTCGTACCTTGGTATCCTCTCTCCTACAATAATGGAAATTGTCCCTTTCACCTTCCTCTCCATGGACCCCTGTCACCTTGCCCCAGGTCCAATTGTCACTTCCCTCCAAGTGTCCATCCACTAGGTAAGGGAGGTTTCTGGGAGTGAGAAAATGTGGAAGAGAACATCATCTCATTACCCTGTCCCCCAGCAGAAGCTCTGGCATGGGGACCCTGCTGGCTCCTCCCTACAGACCCAGAGCCACCCCTGTCTAGTCCTAGCAGTTAAGGACAGGCTTCCCTCCCTCACACCTTTGATAATGGCACCCTCTGGCTCAGCATCTGGTGGGCATTGAATCTGCCTATGACCTTCTAATTAGCGTGCCCTGTGCATCCAGAGTGGGTTTAGCACCTGATCAGCTGCAGAGTGGGCTCAGGTCTGCATCTGTTCAACCTCTGTGTCACCTCCAACCACTGCAGAGATTCTGGGCCTGCTTTCTGTTTGTACCTGGGATCCTCTGTGGCCCTGCCTGTGACACACTGGGTGCTGGTCTCCTTGGCATCCCAAACAGCATTGTGCTTACTGTGCCAACCTGGTCCAATCCAGACTGCTGCTCTGCAGCCCATGGCCACCACCATCTGTGACAGCTATGGGGTCTGGTGCTGCAGCTACCTGGCATCAGTGGGGCCTGCACTGGTTTCTCCCAAGGCCATCCACCTTTGTGCCTGTGTTAGGCAGCTTTTGTAACTAACCAAAATTCCGAAGAAGGGTAACTTAGAGGATGAAAAGTTTATTTTGGCTGCTGGTTTCAGAGGTTTAGCTAACTCCATTGCTCTGGGCTCAGGTGAGGTAGAATATCATGACAGAAGGATATGACCCCTGGGAAGATGAACCCTTCCATGACATAGCCCCGTTGACCCACCTCCTCCAGCCATGCCCCGCCTGCCTACAGTTACCACCCATCCAGTCCACTCAAACTAGTCTACAGTTCTCAGAATCCAATTGTTTCACCTCTGACCATTCCTGTATTAACACAGGAGCTTTTGAGAGACACCTCATATCCAAGCCATGACAGTATCATTGAATATCTGTACAAAATAGTTGTCTACATACACCTGACTGGCCTTGTACCCATGTGGCCCATTCATTCTCAGCTCAGGATTCAGGCTGGGTGGACCCTAGTGACACAGAATCCCTCCTCCCTTGAAGTCCTCCTTGTGGTCTGGTCCATGGAAGTCTGAGTCGTGCCTCTTTGCTCTTGATTCTCCTCAGTATGCTCCTGCTGGCCTCATGCGTCCACCCTCCTCTAATGTTTGTGGCCACCATGTCCTGTGTGACCAGGAAGTTAAGGGTTCAGTGATCCAAGTGCTGGGTGCCTCTGGGAACTGTGGACCGGTGGCCATCCTCACCCAGGGGACCCTAGGCAGGGAGCTCTGTCTATCTCAGCCTCACCCCACACATCCTGCACAGAAGCCACAGGAAACTGCAGTGGGAACCCCTCATCAGTGACCACAGGCTCCTTGGTCTGGTGAAGACCAGCTCCAAATGCAGCCTTTGCACCTCTGTCCAAGGCTGGTCCATCCATAGGCATCCACTCCTGTCCTTTCTCTCCATTCGGGTTCATTTTCACCCCTGCTGTTTGCCTCATGACTACCCTCATCCTTAAACCCCGACTCTGGAGAATGCCTACTTCCCAGGTAGACTTGGGCTCAGGTAGCCAGGGTGGTGAGGATACCTGCTGGTAGGAAAAGCAAACAGCTGCTCCCAGATTCTGGCCCACGAAGGACATTTCTCTCTCCTCAGCTGTCAGTTTCTCAACATCTGCCAAATTTCTCTATTTTGTATTGAGACAGAGATTTTTAAAATCTGCCTTCAGTAAACACCTGACTTCCACAACAGTACAAACACAGGCATCTCAACAGAAGCTTCCCAGCTCCCTTCCTCCCTCTGGGGAAGACACATTCCCAGACACATCCCCATAGTCCCCACACTGTCCCCCTTCTCTACCCACCTACCCAGCCCCACTGCACATTGTAGCTCCTGAGGGTGGTGCTAATGCAGCAGGGCACTGGGCAGTGTGGCCAGCTGCAGGTCCCCTCTTTGGGGCTTCTTCAATTCATCCCCTCCATAACAGTCACCCAGTGAGCATTTGGACTTACTGTGCTCCACTAGGCCCTGAATCGTGGAATTTATGGGTCTCTGTAACATCATATTCCAAGTTGGGTGTTTTCCTGATTGCTGCCATGCTCCCTCTCCCCCTGTGTCTCCTCTCGCAGTTCCTGGGTGCTGCTCTAAAGGGCCAGGACCTGAGAGGGGATGTGGAGGGTGAGGGTCATCATGATGGCTCACTGGAGCTGGTGTGCCTGAGCTTGCTCAAGTTCAGTCCCCTAATGGCTTCCATCTTCTTCTTGATGTGGCCAAAATCTTTGGTGGTGCAAGTGGACAGAGAAAGGTTGACCATGACTAGGTTCATCAGGGCCAGGACCACCAGAGCACTTTGCAAGATCATATTCATGTGTGATCCAGGAGAGAGGTCAAGATGGCAGCAAGGCCTGGGAAGGAGGAGACACCACCAGACCTGCAAAAAAGAGGGAGGAAAACCAGGTAGCCTCCCCCAGATCCCCAAAACTGAGGCTTGGCCAGAGGGTGCATGAACTCACTGCACTGGGAGAGCTTGGGGACTTCTAAGAAGTGCTGGCAACCCTGAAAAAAGCAGAGATGTTGTGCCTAGGAGCCAGGAGGAGGGCAAGGCCACTGGGCGTGGGGCGAGAGTCAAAGGATTAGGTAAGCTGGGCATGGTGTCCAAGGCCTGTAATACCAGTGGCTTGAGAGGAATGTGAGTTCAAAGCCAGCCTCAGCAACAGCAAGACACTTAGCAACAGAATGAAATAAAATACAAAATAGGGCTGGGGATGTGGCTCAGTGGTTGGGTGCCCCTGAGTTCAACCCCTAATACCAAAAAAAAAAAAAAAGTTTGGGTAAAAATAAGTGAGAGGATATTTGATAATGCTAAATTCTGCTTGGTGATTGGGAGAAAGTAGATATTTTAAAGAAAGGGCAGAACATGTGGCTGGGTCCCCAAATCAAAATCCTTGGCCTGCATTGAAGAAGAATAAGAAGAAAATGCAAAAGAAAAAAAAATGCTTTTAAAACCAAGTAAACAGAAAGTCAGATCCTCAGGGAATAGATGGAGAGGTGTGCAGCGGGCTGGCTGCTGGCCTGACAGGAGTGGGGGAGGCAGGACAGCAAGGACACACGTGTCTACGAGGGCTCCATTCAAGTTTCCCTTTTGTTTACATTTCTTGGTGTGTGTGTGTGTGTGTGTGTGTGTGTGTGTGTGTGTGTGTGTGTAGGGGGTCTAAAGGACTGGCTCACACTGCCTTCATTGGCTAGGATGTGGCCGCCTGTGCAGCTGGAAGGCAGCGCGGAGGGACTTCCGGGAATCAGCCCCAACAAACCACTTGGACTGGATCCCCAAGGTCACCAGCCTCCTGGCCTTGTCTTCTCCCTGGGCCATGGCTTCTGTCCCCTGCTTTTCTTTTAACAATCCAAAAAAAAAAAAAAAAGATAAAGAAAATAGAAGGCAGGACACTGCGGCGAGTGGCGGCAGGCCACCGTCCTTCGGTTCCCTTGCTTCCTTCCCTATCTCTAGCTGCTCTCCTCATTGGAGAGAAGCCAGATGGACCTAGGATGGACCTTGGGATGGATCTCCCTCTCTCTCCTCTCTCACACACGCGTGCACACCAACTGCCTTCTCGTTTTCTCTCTGTTGATATTTTATATCTCCCTCTCCAACGCCTGGCGCCAAGGACGCGGAGGGAGGGACCCGCGGACGGGGCCTGTTCCTGCACGATTTCAATGTCTTCATCGGGCCCAGGAACGGCCAGCCCGATTCGGGAGCACCTTGCGAGCGCTCTCGTTGGTCCTGGTAACTGAACCTTCACCTCCTGGAGTCACTTCTGCTACTCGTGGGGCGCTTTTCTGGAGTTATTCAGCCGAGCCCCGGTCCTTCTCATCCTGCTCCTCGCGCGTCCCGCTCGCTCCTGGTCCCGGGTCCCTGGCCTCCCCCGGCCCGCAGACACCAGCAGGGGACGCAGGGGGCCTGGGCTCTCAGGGATCCTGACATCTTGGCGGTGATTCTTCACGGAGGAGCCCGGAGTCGTGGCTGAAGCTTGGAGACGTTCGGGAGAATGAGAAAGTGGTGGCGTCTTGGGAAGACCGAGGGTGCCCTCTGGCGAGGCCTGGCCACCAGCGGAGAAGGCTCGCAGTGCGGGGAGTAGGAGAAGGCTGCGGGGAGGGCGAGTGGAGGAGCCCAGACGCCCTGAAGTTCGCCTTCCTCTCGGCCCCACGTGCGTACAAGTGTCCCTCTTTCTACCCCAGCCGCGGGTCCAGAGCCGCGTGTGGCAACGTCATCCAGATGTTCGCACCTCCCTCCCTGCGGAGGGCTCAGTAGGGAGTGGCTCCAGCCAGCAGGGGTCTTTGGCGCCAGCCCATTTCCCGGAGGGTGAAGGGCAGCCTGCTCTCTGCTCTCACAGCTCTCAGCGGTAGGATTTTCCTCACATCTCACACAGCCACCGTACAGCGATCCAACCCAGCAATTCGCATAGACTCAATACTCTCCATGAATTTAAGACCTTATTCAAATTTCACCAATTGCCCCTCCAGAATCCAATCCACGACCTCCCATTGCATTTAGTTGTCATGTTTCCTTAGTCTCTCCCGATTTGACATAGCTCATGCCTTTAACACTTTGTAATGGGTTACTTTGTACAGGGTTTGCGTAACTTGGGTTCCATACTTCCTCATGATTAAACTGAGGTCGTGCAATTCTCGCAAGAATGTCACAGGAGGAATGTTGTGCCCTCTCAGGGTACCTTACCAAGAGTCACAAGATGTCAATTAGACCTATTGTTCAAAAAGTTAACTTTTAGCATTTGGTTGACGTGGTGCCTGAAGACCACATATTTCCCTCTTAAAATTAATAAGTATCAATCTTCTGAGGACATTTTTGGAAACTAATAGAATATCTTTGTTTACATCATATTTTTGCTCATTAGTTTTAGCATCTACTGAAGATTCTTGCAATAATCATTCTGATGGTGTTTCCCACGTGGTAATTTTCTAGTTTCATAATTTCTTCTACCTTTATTAATTGGTGTCCTGATGAGAGGAAGCACTCTCCTTTCTCATCTATTCCCTCATTGATGCTCATCATGGTGGACTTATTTGCTTTCTTCTATGGGTGTCCTGTATTTTCATTTGGAAAATCTGGTCATCCCAATTGTGGTTATGCTCCAGGATGGCTCTGATTCTCTATGGCACTCCTCTGCCCTTGCCACGGATTGGCATTGGGATTCTCCATGCTATGAAGGGCTTTCTCTTTATAGTAGCTCCCGGTTTCAGGTTCTTTCTCTTTTTTCTTTTAAATTACATTATTTATTTATTCTAATTCTATACATGTCAGGTTCTTTCTTCCAGGTACCAAACATTGTACTAATCAACCTGAAATTAGTCCACTAAGACACCTTTCCACTTGCCAAGGTCTTCTGGAGCCCCCTGGCTTATGCTAGAGTGTGTTTGGGAAGCTTTTACTTGGTATTGATGAGGGTTCTTCATGGTTATATAGTATATAAAAGTCACTTTAAACAGATAAAGAAGCTTCTAGAATTTGCACATGTCAACAAGCAGAACCATATTCCCTGGAGTAGATTTGTGTTCAAGCAAGAGGCACCTTGGTCCCTGTAGCTTGGCATAGGAAGGGGTGTGGACACCTCCTAACCTGGAAATGGTATTATAGGACATCTTGTTTTCTGGTTTGCTCTGTGTGTGTGTGTGTATGTGTGTGTGTGTGTGTTTAGAAAATGCTTTTCCTTTTAATTGTCAGTCTGAGGGGGTAAAACAATTTGTAGTTTTTTAGGGACTCTCCTGTATGTAAAGGCACTTAGACCACAGGGGCAGTCCTTCTCAGAGGATTGAAGTCAGGAGGGACTTATGTGGTCAATAGTCAGGGCGCTACTCATGTCAATCTGATAGAAAATAACCCCAAGGGGTTAAAAGGGGACTCACCAGAAAGCAAGGGGGAACGTGAACTGCTGGTTCAGAATCAAGAAAGAGTTACAAGCTCCTTTGGATTTGGAGTTCTCCATTGGTAGTGCGATTTTGAGAGAAAAATATCTAAGGTGAGAACCACAGAGGCAAAGACTAGGAGCCCTCTTGTGGGACCTTACTGCAATTTGGACAGGATCCTGAATCAGCAAGAACATCCCTGGATCAAACCCGAGATTTGGGGTTCAATAGCGGCACTTTGTGGCAGCATCTGGTAATGGCAGCATGAGTCTGAGCTTGCTCTTTGTTGGGTGTCTGGGTGTAGGACTCAAGAAGCAGGATTCTTGGATAAAACAGAGGAAGGAGGACTCAGGAAGAAGACCCCGGGCTTCCTGAACATACACATAGGAGGTTTATGCAGTTTTGAGAGGTGGCTCTGCTGTGTTTGCATCCTTGCTGTGTCACAAGCTGTGGGAAGCTGGAATCTCTTTCTGCTCCAGTTTCTTAATCTGCAGAATGGTAACCATTACAGTACCTATCTCCTAAGGCACTTGTGAGGAGTAAATAAATTAATGCATGTTATAATGGTGCCTGGTACATAATACATCCTCAGTAAATGTTGCAGGCTGACGGTGTTCTTTTTATTATCAGGAAAGTAAGAGATGAGACAATTTTGGCATCTGAGCTGGCTGATGTGATAATAAGCTGCAGAAGTGCAGGTATCATGATTCTCAGTTGACAAAGGATGAGACCAATTCCAGCAAACACAGATGACTTGCTCGAGAGCAGACAGCCCTGATTTAAACTCTGGTCTTCTGGTCTGACTTGAATTTACCAGAAGATTGAAATCACCTAGCCTAAAAGCCAAGTTCATGTGATGCATCAGTCACAGGGTCAGACCCAGAGCATCTGAAGCCCCAGTGAACCCCTTGGGAAAAGCACACCTCATTCTATCCCTTCAAATCTTTGTTCTCGAATCCGCCTTCTTTCCACCATCAGTCCCTTTGCCTTTGTTTATCCACACGTCCTGTCTGTACTCTTCAGCGTCTCCTAGTGGGTTTTCCTTCTCCTAGTCTGGCTCCCTGCATTCTACACTCCATGCAGAAGGATGGCGTCCTGTCTAAAATATACCCCCACTCAGAGCCCTCCAGTGCTGCCCCATCAATAACAAACAGACTCCTTAGACACTACATCGAGGTGCCAGTTCTCTGTATCCTTTAAGAAACCTAAACTGTAGCTGTTTATTTATACACCACAAGTGTCTAATCAACAAACAGAAGAAAAAAATACTACTGCTGCCAGAATGTCTGGAGGAATTTTGTGACGATGTAGGTGAACCCCAGCTCAAGGTGGGGAGCTTCAGCAGGCCCTAAATGACAGATTCAAAGTCAGAGTGCTGGGGTATCCTGAAGACTTATAGGGCATATAATGGTATCTGATTCCCCTGGCTGATGGTGGTGTTGTAGAGTGGTTAGCCACTACCTGGATTCAATCCCAGCTTGGCTGTGTGATTGGCTGTGTGACCGTGGACAAGCTCCTCGGCTCCTGTGATAAAGTTGACTCATGTAAAAGGGGTAGTGGTAGCTCATCAGTGTTTAGAATCATGCTTAGAACCCATGTCTAGCAGATGCCAGTGGACTTATGTTAGCTGGTGTCACTGAGAACACAGGAAGATCTGTCTTAGTCTATGAAACTGAGCCCCAGGAATGCAAAGTGTTCAGGGGAGAAGGGTCTTCCTGCCTCCTGCCTCCCAGGTGCTCCCCAGCCATGAGCACACCTCTCGGGTTCTTCTGCTCACACCAGATGTGGCTCTGTCTTTGGAGAGAGGCATCCTCATTCCTTTTTCCCACAGAGAAAGCTCAAGTGACTGAAAATCACAGCTCAGAATCTAGCTCTGTCTCCCATGTGACCTTGTGAATGTTCTCTCTCTGAAAAGCAGTTTTCTCATCTGAGAGATGGGGATGAATGTAGTTCCCAGATCAGAGAGGCAGCTAGGGCCGGGTGGTTGGGAGCAGGGCTCTAGAGTCAGATGGCTTCAATCTGTTTTACTTTTGGAGATGTCACCGGGAAGAGACATCTCTGAAGAAGGGTCTGAGGAGTTCCCAAAAAGAAGGGGGATTCAGGATCAGAACTGTTCTTGGCATAACATGATGGAAAATAATTTCAACAGGTGGCAGTCAAAGGCATAAACAGAGGTTTATTTAGGAAAGTAGATGCATGAGGTGCCTCATGCTAATATTTAGAGGTCTGTGCTGGGGGCTGGACTAGAGGTGGGCCAAGTTGCAGTTAGACAATTCCATGCCAGTTTTTCTGCATGTGCACATTGCCCTCCTGTTACTTTTGTGGACAAGGGTATGGGTCACCTGTGCAAACCAGGGCTTGTCACTCAGGAGTTGCACTTTCTTCATTTCAGTGGCTCATGGACACTTCCCTGGGATTCAGGATCTCTCCTTTTATTCCCAAACTCCTCTATCAGGCAATGTGACTGTGGGTTGGCCTCCCAACCTTTGGGCATCCCATCTACCTCTAAAAGAGAGACGATAATGGTACCTACTTGTAGGGGTGGTGTGGGGATTAAGTGAGCTAGTGCCTGTGAACTACGTGGAACAGTAATGGTGTCTGGCATGCAATTCACACTAGTTTATTCCTGCTCTCTCTTTGCAGCTCTCCGTGACATTTCCACAGAGTTCCCTGTGGCTGCAGCTTAACTGAGACAGACTGTGAGCTCTGGAGTGTTCCCTCGTCAGCCAGTCTGCTTTTTTCTCTGCTGCTGGAGAATGCAAGCCAGTAGGAGACAGAGGTTTTTATAGGAATAAACGTGAGTCCATTCTAGTTTATAATTTAAAAAAGTAATCTTTCCTAGGGCATTGGTTCCCTATTGTGAACAGATTGTTTTTAAGAATAGATTCTGTTCTGAGCACTGTACCAAATGCTCCACCTCCCATATTTAATTCCGTTGTCCCACCAACACAGCAGGGTGAAAGTTCTTAACCCTCTTTTACATGTTAAGGAAATGCATCTCAGATAACAGCTGTGAGTTCAGGTTTCAGTCGTGCAATGTTGAGAGACCTATCATCTGATGGAGAAGGCGAGTATACACCTAGGTACAGAGTCTGGAACTCAGGTAGGGATGAACTAGGTAGAGGCCACACACCTGGCTGAGGAGGTAGCAGGTTCCAGCCCAGCTCTGTCCAGCCCCACATCCCTCACACTTCTCTTGGAGGCATCTTCTGGGGAAGGCTGGGCCTGGGTTCCACATGGAGGCCATGCTAGGTCCTCACAGCTGCTCGGTCCTCCATCTTTCCAGAGTATCTGGCCTGTTTGTGGGGAAGCTCAGCTTCTGCTCCCCATTCAAATAGAAGTGCACCGCCATCTCAGGCAAGCCAGGTATCATGTTTCTCCATTTCTACAGAAGCCAGGGGCCTTGGAATACAGAGACCTGGGCCTCCCCCTAACCCTCAGAACCCATGTGCCAGTGCCCCCTGCTGTCCCTCCCTTGTTCTGTAAAAGAAAGCCAAAGCCCAGGTTCCTGGGACTAGTCTTCCCTGGGGACTCCAGCTTCTCTGGTCTGTAAATGGACAGAAGTGACCCGTGTGACCCCAAGCTCCCCTCCAGCTCTACTTGCTTAGAAACTAAGACATGGAGTTCCCCTCAGCCACGTGGGCAATCTGAGAGCCGCCTAATTGAGGACTGCTGTTGACTCACTCACTCACTCATTCGGGATTAATTGGGCACCATGTGTGCCAGGCACCTTGGTGAGGGCTGAAGACAGAGCAGAGAACCCAGCAGACACAGCCCACCGCCCTGTGGCATCTTGGGTCTGGGGGGAGGCAGACATTGAGGGGGCAATTGGCTGGGATAGGAAGTGCTTCAGGGAGGGAAGAGCTCAGGGGTCCTTAACCCAGCCCAAGGAGATCAAGCAGAGCTTCCTGGAGGAAGAGAAGCCTCCGCTGAGGCCTGAAGGTGAGAAGGAGCTAGCTGGGTGGGAGTGGACAGGGAGACTCAAGAGACTCCTTGTTTTTGAGGGGCCTGGAGGGCTGGTGCTGCCCCCTCCTTTTTTGGTCCCTGCCACTGCAGGGTGCGTGCAGTGGTCTGAGGAGGGAGGCTTCCATTCCATTTGTCCTCGTGTGAAGGGAATCCTCCTGGAAGGACTGAACACCCCGTACAGCAGTCAGTCAACCCTCTCCACAGGACAAACACATCCCCGTGAGTTCTCTCTGGGGTTTCCCACAACCACAGGGCTGCTGCAGGTGCACGGGAGCCTGAGCCAGGACCTGTGGTCAGAGGCAGAGAGGGGGTGCAGGCTCTGCTTGGCACACACCTGCCTCCTGAGCTACCATCCTGCTGGCTGCCTGGGTCCTGACCCGAGGGTCCTTACAGCTGGCTTGTGCATCTGAACAGGCTGGGGAGGGTACAGGCACCTGGAAAGCGGGCTATGCTGGCTTCTCTCCTCACTGTCTGCTGGTGTGGCTCTGCTGGGCAGGCCTGTGTCCCTAAGCCACCCTTCTGATTTTGATGGAGATAAACAAGCCTCATTCTGGGCCCTTGGCAAGCACCCCAGGACACCTGGTGAAACAGAATGGGTTTTCCCAGCGTCTGGCTGGGCTGGCCTCCTCTTCAATGGGGACTCCAGTGATATCTCTGCAGGAGGGAGTGGCAGGATGGACTCTCAGCACTCATGGCCACAGAAGGCCAGGCTTACTGTCCTTGTCCCACTGTTTGGTGAAGAACCTGGTGGCTCCCTTCTTGGCAGAGTGTTGAAGATGGAGACAGATGCACAATGGCCACTGCCCGGTGTGCACCTCATCCTCTCAGGGTCTCTGTCCCCACCCAGGGGAAGGTGGGGGCAGCTCCCGGAGGAGAAGGGGTTTGGAGGTCTGGTGTGCTGGAGTCTGGGGAAGCCCTTGCTAGACTCCTTCCTAATGCACAGCGTTTGAAAAAGTCTTTCAAGCGCAGGTATGGACCTTAGTTCCCACGGTGACCTGGGAATGGGGTGACGATTTGAGGCATGTCAACAACAATAACCGTGATAACAAAAACAGATTCTTAACAGTGTTGGCCACAGCAACTCCCACGCTGAGGGCTTCACACGTGCGAACCCTGTGCAGGACCCACAGCTGTGCGCCTTCGGCGCGGTCTTCACCGAAGAGCGCATGCTCCCCGGAGTGTGTGCTGGAGCTGAACGCCATCCTGGGCTCCGCAGACCTGGGCCTTCTGTGCACACCAGCACGCATCTGTCTCCTCTCTGGTCCTCCGTGCCTTGTCAATTTGGAGGTGGATTCAGATGACCCCAAGATCTGTCTAGTGGAATGGTCTGGGGAGTTACCATCGAAAGCCCGTCAGGGGTGCTGAAGGGAGAGGCGCGAAGGAGACCAAGGGGCTGGCAGGATAGGGACGACAGGGGAAGGTGGGGGTCCCTGGCAGTTACCAAACTCGGGTCTTGGATCCAGAGTTGTAGAAGGGAACACTGTACCTGGAAGCACTTAACACGGATGAGGCTTTTATTAGGGACTTAGCTTCAGCCAGAAGGGAGGCAGCACAGGGGGACAGGAATCCCAGGCTGGCTCAAGCCAAGGACTGAGGGGGTGGTTTTACGGCAGCTGCAGGGTAGGCAGGGGCCCCTCTCTAGATGTTAACTCGGCTTCATGCCTCTCAAGTCTCCTTACCATCTTAAGCCCCGCCCCAGGGCGTGTCTTCTTATGCTAATAAGGAAGAGGTAAGTATGGGTCACTTGGGTGTCTGTCCTAGCTATGCCTTTGACCCGCATCACCTGGGGTTGCCCCTCACCATCTGGAAAGCCTCAGATGTTATCGTTTTCATCAGGGTGGCCCCTTCAGCTGGCACTTCTGCTGACCAGAGAGTCTCAGAGGTAGAGGGACTTGGCCAGCTCTTGCCTCCTGCTGTCTCATTCCCGTGGCTCTAACTACATGTGCACCTTTTAACACCCAGTGTGGCTCTGAATCCCGGGAGATCAACAGCTGGCTTGGCTCTTATTTCCCTGGAGAGATGTTTATCTCTTGGCCCCAAGGAGTCCTGGTTTTCATGGGGGTCCCCAACTGTCAGAACCAAGATCAGATTCTCTAAAGGACCCTAGTCCAGAGGATCCTCTTTGTCAGACTTTCTCAGCCCCCATTAGAAGTGACTCTGAATCAGACAGACCCTTCTGCAAAATAGTCTTTCTCCGCACCTCATGGAGAACCAACCCCGGGGAGTCAGCCACATGGATCAGAAGCAATAAAGGAATAAACCAGCCCTAGATGCAGTTTCTTAGGGAAAAGTGGAATTTAAATTTAGGTCTGTTGAATTTAACTTCCATGAGTTTTACTTTCTTTTTATCTTAGAATATGCATAAGTTTTTCTTGTTGGTGAGGATGTGAGGGGAAATGTACATACATTGCTGGTGGGACTGCAAATTGGTGCAACGGCTATGGAAAGCAGTATGGAGCTTCCTCAGAAAACTCATAATGGAACCACCATTTGACCCTGCTATCCTACTCTTCAGTTTATACTCAAAGGACTTAAATCAGCATACTACAGTGATGCAGCCACATCAATATTTATAACAGTTCAATTCACAATAGCTAAACTATGGAACCAAACTAGGTGTCCTTCAATAGATGAATGGATAAAGAAAATGTGATATATATATATATCACATTTTCTTTATGTATATTGCATTTGGAATAATTATGGCATTTGCCGATAAATGGATGGAGTCAGAGAATATCATGCTAAATGAAATAAGCCAATCCCCAAAAAACCAAAGGCGAAATGTTTTCTCTGGATACTAATTCACAATAAGAGGGGAGCATAGGGAAGAATAGAGTAACCTTAGATTAGCTAAAGGGGAATGAAGGGAGGGGAGGAGAGGGGATATGGGGATGGGAAGGATAGTAGAATGAAACAGACATTATTACTTTATGTGTATATATGATTGTATGACTAATGACAACACATACAATCAGAAAAATGAGAAATTATACCCCATATATCATATATCAAAGTGCATAAATGCATTCTATTGTCATGTATAACTAATTAGAACAAATTTTAAAAAATATTTTTATAGTTGTTGGTATCTTTTATTTATACATATGCAGTTCTGAGAAACAAACCCAGTGCTTCAACATGCCAGGCAAGTGCACTACTGCTGAGCCCCAGCCCCAGCCCCAAGTTTTAAAATTTTTAAAAAAGAATGGGCTTGGGTTGTGGCTCCATGGTAGAGCGCTTGCCTAGCACATGTGAGGCACTGGGTTCCATTCTCAGCACCGCATATAAATAAATGAACAAAATAAAGACCCATCAACATCTAAAAAATATTTTTTAAAAATGGCCATACTAATAAAAGCAATATACAGATTCAATGCAATCCCTACCAAAATACCAATGATAACTTTCACAGAACTAGAAAAAAACAGTCCTTCTATACATTTGGAAGAATAAGAGACCCACCATAGCTAAAGCAATTCTGAACAAGAAAAATGATGCGGGAGGCATCTCAATATCTGATCTCAAATCATACTAACAGAGCTATTGTTTTGCACAGTTTTTTTTTTTCTTTTTGCTGCTGTGACTAAAGGATCTGACCAGCATAACTGTAGGGGAGGAAAAGTTTATTTGAAGGCTCATGGTCTTCGTCCAGAGAAGGCTGGTTCCATTCCTCAGGGCTCAAGGTAAGGCTGAACATCCTGGCAGAAGAGGGTGGCTGAGGAAGGCAGCTCACATCATGGTGATCAAGAAGCAAAGAGAGACTCCAGCTCCAGATAGGAAATATACACCCCATAGCCACGCCCCAAATTAAGCACTTCCTCCAGCCACACCCCACTTGCCTCTAGTTACCACCCAATTAATCTCATCAGGGATTCATTCACTGATTGGGTTAAGACTCTCACAATCCAATCATTTCTTTTTTTTTTTTTTTTTT